>NC_083583.1:71311849-71514349 GCF_027579695.1 Neoarius graeffei
TGATGACAAACAAAAGGTTTGTTCCTCAGCTCCACCAATCAAAATACTGGAAAGGTTATCACCAGAGGTGTTCTAGAACAGGGGTTCTCAAACTTTTCTGCTTTGAGGCCCACCTATTCATACTTGTAATGAGTTGGGGCCCATTAAAAAAGATCCCCAATTATTTTGGCTCATCTATTCTATTAGAATCTAATAATCTATTGTAAAGTGTATTAACGGAATGCAACATCACTCCCTGTTACAGATGGGAGCCCAGGAATTAAATAAATGCAATAAAAACAAACTATTTTTAATTGTAGGTATTGTATTCAAAACCGTATGTGTGTGCCAGAAGCCAACATAAAACCATGCATGCAGGGCATTCTCAGTCGAAATGGATTAATGATCCAGAACTGGAGTCTGATCAATGAACACAAGAACTTATTGCCATGTTTGTGTACAGCAAACAAGCAAGTTATTAAAACCAAGAAGTACACTCAAAAGAAGTGGATATAGAAACCACTCAATGGGATAGATCCTTACATGCTAACAAAGAAGGATTTTTCCTATGAGTTGGAAAATTAGCCATTCGTTGAGTTTCCCGAAATCTCAAACTACCTGGTGCTGCAGACATCGTTCTACACGGACAAACCGATGAAACGTGGAAGTGTATGGAAGCACACAACTTTTTATATGTGGCTGGGTTAAAGATCTGGGGATCAGGACACTACAAGATAGACAGCAGTAGACGGATCTAAGTGCAGGAAGATTGTTTATTAGCAGGCATGATATTTAAGTCAAGTCAAGTTTATTTGTATAGCACTTTTAACAATAGACATTGTCGCAAAGCAACTTTACAGAGAATTAAATACTTGAAACATGAGCTAATTTATCCCCAGTGAGCAAGTTTGTGGTGATGGTGGTGAGGAAAAACTCCCTCAGATGACATGAGGAAGAAACCTTGAGGGGAACCAGACTCAAAAAGGAACCCATGCTCATTTGGGTGATGACAGATAACGTGATTATAAATAACTCGCTTCTATAACTGTGTCCTATATAGTCACAAAGTATAACTGTGTAACTAGGAAATTCATAATATTTTGAACATGAAGTCTGTTTTGTTGAAGTTATAAACTGTTCATTGATGGAAACTTGAGTGCAAAACTGTTCATGACAACTGCAGTCCTAAATTTAGCAAGTCGACAGTAGTCCGAACATAAATGCATTAATGTAAGTGTCCTGAGCCATCATCCAAGTTTTTTTTTTTTTTTAACAAAAGCAAAACAGAAAGCAGAGTATTTAAACAGTGTTATAAACAAGGCTAGAAACAAACATGACAGTGATAATGATAATACTTTGCAAAGCCTCTTTAAAAACAGCTTCTGTATCGGTGCGTGGTGAATGCACTCAAATCAGTATCAGGTGTTTCCTATAATGACTGGGTCCCAAGCACGCGCACAACGTGCTCCGTGAGCACGCGTGGCTGCTCGAGCTGCACCAGACTCAGGTGTGAAAAGGTGCGACAGTCAAGTGTTGACCTACTGTGTGACAACAACTTTTAGTTCACGTGTACATCACCACCAAAATGCCTCATTTTCATTGATAATCCATTGCAAAGCATCGCAAGATGTAGTGTGACCATAGCTTAATGATGTGGATGTTATGTCGGATGCAACCCAGAGATTGTACTCTACTATGAGTAAAAAGTTAACGTCAACTTGAAAAAAATTCATGCCCCACTAGATGGTGCTTTGCAGCCCACTAATGGTTGAGAAACACTGTTCTAGAACATCTCTGCTAGCAGCCTGAGCCCGTCTTAAAATGGTTAACTGGTGACTCTAAATTGACCGTAGGTGTGAATGTGAGTGTGAATGGTTGTCTGTGTCTATGTGTCAGCCCTGTGATGACCTGGCGACTTGTCCAGGGTGTACCCCGCTTTTCGCCCGTAGTCAGCTGGGATAGGATCCAGCTCGCCTGCGACCCTGTAGAACAGGATAAAGCGGCTAGAGATAATGAGATGAGATGAGATGAGCTCCAGCCGGGAACAGGCCACCAAAAATGGGGACTGTCCCCAGAAAATGGGGACATCTGGTCACCCTAAACTAAGGTCATTCATTCAGCTTTGACAGATCGCTTCATCTGCTCCTTGACAGATGAGCCATAGTTTTTTCTTTTAGGCCTAAGTGACATTGTTTGAAATCTATGTTATTTAGCCTTTAAATGTGTAAGCTACTTTTTGTGACACTGTATATGACATAACATTGCTTGTCACACTGTACTGAGATGTAGCAGTTGACCTAACAAACTGTAGCCTACTGTGGCCAGTGCTAGCAGGAGAAATCTCAGTGCAGCACTCAGTCAGCTGGAGTTGTTCCTAGATGTAGCATTGCTGTAACAGAAATCCAGCTGAGGTAAAATTGAACAGTTCAACAGCATAAGCTAACTTACATACAAATTGGTGTGTTATCCCACAGAGTAGTTGGCTATGTACAGCTGTAGGTTTATGGGAATGTTACCAAAGTGTCAGTAATTTGTATAATTTGTTGTGATGTGTAGCAGACTACAGATTTTGATTAAGGCTACTCATTTAGGCAAGGTCATCAATTTAGCTATGGCTACAATTTAGCCCATGTTTACATTAGACCGTATCAGCGGATCATCAGATTAACGTTTTTAAAACGATTAGTGTGCACACAGCAACACCAATACACGATTTGCGTGCACACAGCAACGCCAATACACGGATACGCTCGGCTCCGCAGGCATCCTGCGCTCCAAATCACTCCGCCCTGAACAGCGAGTGCCCTCTGGAGGGTGCGCACTCCGGCCCTGTGCAGCTCACACAGCGCGCGAGTGAAGTGCACAAGCCACGATTCGGGACTGAGCCGCTGTGTGTGTGATCCCAGCGCATATCACTTACTACTTGCAAGTGGAAGGATGGCAAGCCTAAAGACAATCATAACTACACAATGGGCAGTATTTGCATCAGTATTTGCAGTATTTTCATACTTTTATACTCTTTAATGAAAGGTGATACAAGGCGGAAGTCCGCGCCGTTTTTCAGCAGTCGCGTCACATGACCAACGCCAGCGAATCAGGAAGGTGGATGTCACAGTGACGTTGTCCAATGAGACGCCAGCTAGAGTTCAGCACAGCATATCCGCGTATTCTGAATGTTTACACAGCACCGGAGCTGACACGATCTGGATTGAATACGTGGACGCTGGCGGATTCCCGTTTCCCGGCGTTTCCAGGCGGTTTAATGTAAACGGACAGTGCATCCACGAAGAAAACGAGACAGATACGGTCTAATGTAAACATAGCCTTAGGCTATGGGAGATTAGGAATCATCCATCCATCCATTATCTGTAGCCACTTATCCTGTTCTACAGGGTCGCAGGCAAGCTGGAGCCTATCCCAGCTGACTATGGGCAAGAGGCAGGGTACACCCTGGACAAGTCGCTAGGTTATCGCAGGGCTGACACAGAGACAAAACCATTCACACCTACGGTCAATTTAGAGCCACCAATTACCCTAACCTGCATGTCTTTGGACTGTGGGGGAAACCAAAGCACCCGGAGGAAACCCACACAGACACGGGGAGAACATGCAAACTCCACACAGAAAGGCTGTCGCCAGCCACTGGGCTCGAACCCAGGACCTTCTTGCTGTGAGGCGACAGTGCTAACCACTACACCACCATGCCGCCCCATTATTATTATTATTATTGAATGAATGAATGAATCCTTTATTATCACTAGTCACAAGTACTAGTGAAATTGACCATCAACCTGTCCTTACATACACACAATTGACAGAGGGGGAGTAGACAGGACAGGAAGACAGGGATGAAAAGAAAAAAATACAGAGTAACATGAGGAGAGGGGAGGAGAAAAAAACAACCCCCATACTGTACTCCTGTGAGGAGTACAGTGTGGGAACATAAAAAAACACCTCAGCACATAAGCACAAAATAACACAAGTACACTTTACAACATGAAAACTCGGGACTTGGGGGGGTGATCAGGGGTGGGGTTAAGGGGGGAGGGGGGAGGGGAGGAGGTACAGGTAACCCAGCGCAAGCAAGCAGCCGTCCGCTCCTGCAGCCATGATGGCGCTGGTCACGCACCCGCTTGTCACACTGGGGGTAAAAGCAGCGACCGCGGGAAGTGGGGGAAGGAATGCAAGAGCATCTCACAGCAGTGACCTTCAGGGGGAGATGTTGTCCCAGCAACAGCCTTGGCCGAGGCCAGTGCTGTCTGAGGGAGCCGAAAGCAGATAAGATTGGGATTGTTTGGTCTTGGGGCAAGTAGACGCATTCATTTACATGACCACTCTGTCTGTCCATTCTGCCCATTCTGTTCATTCTGGTCTCCGAATCAATCCATTTCCTTTGCAAAGCCGAAAGCTTCTCCATGATGTCATCCATGTTGCGGTTCAAGTTCTGAATAGCCAAAGTCTGAGTGCCTACAGCTCTGCCCACCACTTCAATCATGTCGGGCAGCTTTATGCGGCTTTGAACAGCTGTCACCATTGTCTGATTTCCTCGATAAACCAGGGCAATGCCTAATCCAATCAGCAAAAGTCCTGTAATCATGGTTCCAAATGGTTAGATGTCGTCAATGTCCTCCACAGAAAAACGTTCCGGCAGGACAGGTGGGTTCCCCTGAACCCAGGCTTCTCATCTAGAAACTGTGTCAATTTCATTAGGAGACCAGTTTATCAATTCCATGATTTTTTTAGTTTAGAGAGCAGTGCGGAGAGAGTATTTCAAAAGTATAGACAGACGAGGCAAGGAGCACAAGCAGGGAAAACAGGGAGAGGAGAGGAGAGGAGAGGAATGCGACCGCCTTCTGTGAGAGCACAGAGAAAAAAGAATTATTATTATTATTATTATTATTATTATTATTATTATGTTACCATACCTTGAAATTGCTTGGATTTAAGTAAACTGTTTATTTACATTGTGTTGTGTTTTTTGTATATTTTTAAATACATTGTCCATTACTAGTGGCATGCATGGTAATTCATTTGATGTATTTACTTTCATGGGTCTAAAACATCTATTTCAGCTTGCCTACAATTTAAGAGTCTATAAATCTAAACTATGTACCCAGACAAAAGATTCTCACATTGCCTTTAATTAATGTGAACCTAAAGCAGTTGCAGAATTGGCCTACAGTGCACTCAGTGAGGAAAATCCCACTTTTTATGCAATGCATCATTAAAATACATGAAAACCAGAAATGTCCCCCCTTGTTATTACAAAGATGAAAACATCATTATGTTTTAATTATATTTTCACCACCTAACCGAAAACATGCCTGGTTTTCTTCTCAGAAATCTGGTCACCTTAGTCTGAGATGAAATCCACAAATTCAGAAAGAAACTCAGAATATGGCCCTGGGTGCCTGTAAATAATAAGTAATGGAATTGACTGGATAGACTTATTTTTTGTGGCTACATATGTTATGTTAATATGAAGAACTTCAAATGTATTGAACTTATAACCAGGTTTTCGTGTTACGCCTAGATAATCATTATAAATAACCAGGACGTCTCCTCCTCTACCAGTTAAACGAGGCTGGTGTATATGTAACTGTATCCAGGAGGATCAGCTTCATTTTATGCTACCTGCTCATTTGGTTTAATCCATGTTTCTGTTAAACACAATACATTAAATTCCTGATCAGTAATAAGTTCATTAACAATTAGCACTTTAGAAGTAAGAGATCTAATATTTATTAGTTCTACCTAATAAAGGTGCTGGCAGTGGCTGTACAGTCAGTATGATCCATCCATTATCCGTAGCCACTTAGCCTGTTCTACAGGGTTGCAGGCAAGTTGGAGCCTATCCCAGCTGACCAGTGTTCGAATTACGTGGGAGCCAGAGGGAGCCGAGCTCCCATAGAGTGAGCAATGGCTCCCATGAAAGCAACAAAGTCAGTAATCTGTGGGGGTCTCTGAAATACGCCATGTTTTAATCATAAATAAAACTCATTTCCGATCACAGTGTGCCCTAAGCGAATGTGTTAAATTGCCATATGCACAGTTGCACTTCACCACCACACCACTAGGCTATGTGCGCAAACTGCAAACAGTCAATTGATGGCTTGTGAAACTTAATCCGAAGAAGACACTTCACCATGCCTTGAGTCAAAGATGAATATAGAATACAGATAAATACCACTGTCTTCCACCATGCCACCAAAAAAAAGACCATCGGTGCCGAATTCATGCTCAGCCCTAACAAGTTTCGGCTTTACCACTAAAAAACTAAAAGACACCTTTGCAGAAAACGTTGTCCTAGCACCAGCTAACCAGACCTCCACGAGCTCTAATGAGAATGATATCCATGCTGAGATCGAGGGAGACGTTACTCTGAAAGGTACAAGTTAGATCTGTCTGTATAGGCTACATAAGTTCAAACAGAATAGCCTATTTCAGTTCAATGTATTCTAAGTGGAATGCGAGCTATAGCCTACAAATGTAAAACAATACTTTCGATAATAAAAAAAGATCCATTCTACAATCTCTCTGTCTGCTGTGTATGTGTGTGTCCGAAAGTTTTGCCGTGCGCAAAAATCGCTGCCCCTCTTGATCCAGTCCAGTGTATATATACACTCTCCCGGACTGGATCAAGAGGGGCAGCGATTTTTGCGTACGGCAAAACTTTAGTGTTTATATGGCTACCTGTGCAATTTTTAATTTTTTTTTTTAAGATAGAGACCCCATTAGAGACAAAATGATAATTCGAACCCTGCAGCTGACTGTACAGCTGCTGCCAGCACCTTTGATCTAAAGGTGGGGCTATTAAATATTAGATGTCTTACATCTAAAGCGCTAATGGTTAATGAACTCATTACTGATCAGGAGTTTAATGTACTTTGTTTAACTGAAACATGGATTAAGCCAAATGAATATATAACATTAAATGAAGCGAGTCCTCCTGGATACAGTTATATACACCAGCCTCATCAAACTGGCAGAGGAGGCGGCGTTGCGGTTATTTATAATGATTATCAACAGTGGTGCTTGAAAGTTTGTGAACCGTTTAGAATGTTCTATATTTCTGCATAAATATAACCTAAAACATCATCAGATTTTCACACAAGTCCTAAAAGTAAATAAAGAGAACCCAGTTAAACAAATGGGACAAAAATATTATACTTGGTCATTTATTTATTGAGGAAAATGATCCAATATTACATATCTGTGAGTGGCAAAAGTATGTGAACCTCTAGGATTAGCAGTTAATTTGAAGGTGAAATTTAGAGTCAGGTGTTTTCAATCAATGGGATGACAATCAGGTGTGAGTGGGCACCCTGTTTTATTTAAAGAACAGGGATCTATCAAAGTCTGATCTTCACAACACATGTTTGTGGAAGTGTATCATGGCATGAACAAAGGAGATTTCTGAGGACCTCAGAAAAAGCGTTGTTGATGCTCATCAGGCTGGGAAAGGTTACAAAACCATCTCTAAAGAGTTTGGACTCCACCAATCCACAGTCAGACAGATTGTGTACAAACGGAGGAAATTCAAGACCATTGTTACCCTCCGCAGGAGTGGTTGACTAACAAAGATCACTCCAAGAGCAAGGCATGTAATACTCGGCGAGGTCACAAAGGACCCCAGGGTAACTTCTAAGCAACTGAAGGCATCTCTCACATTGGCTAATGTTAATGTTCATGAGTCCACCATCAGGAGAACACTGAACAACAATGGTGTGCATGGCAGGGTTGCAAGGAGAAAGCCACTGCTCTCCAAAAAGAACATTGCTGCTCATCTGCAGTTTACTAAATATCACGTGGACAAGGCAGAAGGCTATTGGAAAATGTTTAGTGGACAGATGAGACCAAAATAGAACTTTTTGGTTTAAATGAGAAGCGTTATGTTTGGAGAAAGGAAAACACTGCATTCCAGCATAAGAACCTTATCCCATCTGTGAAACATGGTGGTGGTAGTATCATGGTTTGGGCCTGTTCTGCTGCATCTGCGCCAGGACGGCTTGCCATCATTGATGGAACAATGAATTCTGAATTATACCAGCGAATTCTAAAGGAAAATGTCAGGACACCTGTCCATGAACTGAATCTCAAGAGAAGGTGGGTCATGCAGCAAGACAATAACCCTAAGCAACAAGTCATTCTACCAAAGAATGGTTAAAGATGAATAAAGTTAATGTTTTGGGATGGCCAAGTCAAAGTCCTGACCTTAATTCAATCGAAATATTGTGGAAGGACCAGAAGCGAGCAGTTCATGTGAGGAAACCCACCAACATCCCAGAGTTGAAGCTGTTCTGTCCAGAGGAATGGGCTAAAATTCCTCCAAGCTGGTATGCAGGACTGATCAACAATTACCAGAAATGTTTAGTTGCAGTTATTGCTGCACAAGGGGGTCACACCAGATACTGAAAGCCAAGTTTCACATACTTTTGCCACTCACAGATATGTAATACTGGATCATTTTCCTCAATTAATAAATGACCCAGTACAATATTTTTGTCTCATTTTTTTAACTGGGTTCTCTTTATCTACTTTTAGGACTTGTGTGAAAATCTGATTATGTTTTAGGTCATATTTATGCAGAAATATAGAAAATTCTAAAGGGTTCACAAACATTCAAGCACCATTGTAGGTGTAACACAAAAACCTGGTTATAAATGTAATACATTTGAAGTTCTTCATACTCATATAATGTATGTAGCCTCGAAAAATAAGTCTACCCAGTTAATTCCATTGCTTATTATTTACAGGCCCCCGGGGCCATATTCTGAGTTTCTTTCTGAATTTGCAGATTTTATCTCAGATCTGGTTATTTCCTTAGACAAAGCTTTAGTTGTCGGAGATTTTAATATTCACTTTGATAACCTAGAAGACCCTTTAAAAACAGCATTTGTGTCCATCTTAGATTCAGTAGGGATTAATCAGAATGTCATAGGACCGACCCATAATGGTGGTCACACCCTCGATCTAATACTAACATTCAGATTAAACGTAGACAATATAGTCATACTTCCACAGTCTGAAGTTATCTCAGATCATTATCTCATCTCATTCAAACTATGTCTGAGTAATAATATATGCACCTAACCACGCTACTGTATTAAACGCACATTCATGTCAACTACTGCACAGAGCTTTAAAAATTATCTTCCAGAGTTATCAACTTTGATTGCGTCACTGTCAGCCCCTGCAGAACTTGATCAGGCAACTGAATGCTTAGAGTCAACATTCCGCCATACCTTAGATAATGTAGCTCCTCTAAAAAGGAAAATGGTCAGAGACAAAAAATTAGCACCCTGGTATAATGATGACACTCGCACATTAAAACAGACCACTCGAAAATTGGAACGTAAATGGCGTCAAACAAAATTGGTAGTGTTCAAATTAGCGTGGAAGGAGAGCTTCCTGAAGTATAGAAAAGCTCTTCGTGCTGCTAGATCAACATATCTCTCCTCCCTAATAGAAGATAACAAAAATAATCCTAGATTCCTATTTAACACTGTAGCAAAATTAACCAGGAATAAGTCCACTATAGACACATGCACACTTGCAGTATGTAGTAGCAATGACTTCATGAATTTTTTTAATGACAAAATTGAGAATATCCGACAGAAAATTCCAAGTACTAAATTAAGGTCAGACAATGAAAGTGACCTTGTAGTTAACTATATAACTGTATCAGATCATCAGTTAGAATGTTTTACTCCCCTTAAAGAAACTGAATTACTTTCATTAATCTCTGCATCAAAAGCCTCAGCTTGCGTACTAGATCCCTTACCTACACGTCTATTCAAACAGATAATAGCTGAAGTAATTGAACTGCTTCTAAAAATAATAAATTTTTCTCTTATGATTGGCTATGTACCCAAATCCTTTAAACTAGCAGTTATCAAACCCCTGATTAAAAAACCTGACCTTGATCCCTGTCAGCTGTCCAATTATCGGCCAATATCAAACCTCCCCTTTATCTCCAAGATCCTTGAACAAGCTGTGGCACAACAGTTATGTTCATATTTACATAGGAATAATATCCATGAAATGTATCAGTCAGGATTTAGACCTCATCATAGCACAGAGACAGCACTGGTTAAAGTAGTAAACTTCCTACTGTTGGCGTCTGATCAGGGCTGTATCTCACTACTTGTGTTGCTTGACCTTAGTGCAGCATTTGATACCATTGATCATTCCATTCTTCTGGATAGACTATAAAATGTTGTGGGAGTTAATGGAACGACCCTCTCCTGGCTCAGGTCTTATTTAACTGATGGTTATCAGTATGTTGATATAAATGGTGATATTTCTAGATGTACTGAGGTAAAGTTTGGTGTTCCACCAGGTTCTGTCTTGGGTCCACTGCTTTTTTTCTCTATATATGTTACCTCTGGGTGATATTATTCATAAACATTGTATTAGTTTCCACTGTTATGCTTATGGCACACAGTTGTATGTCTCTACAAAACCTGATGAGAGACACCAACTTTATAGAATTGAGGAATGTGTTAAGGACATTAGACAGTGGATGCTTATTAATTTCCTTCTGCTTAACTCTGACAAGATTGAAGTACTTGTACTAGGACCACATACAGCTAGAAGTAAGTTTTCTGAATACACAGTGACTCTGGATGGCCTTTCTGTTTCTTCACGTGCAGCAGTAAAAGACCTCGGAGTGATTATTGATCCCAGTCTTTCATTCGAAACTCACATTGATAACATCACCTGGATAGCTTTCTTTCATCTCAGAAATATTGCAAAGATAAGAAATTTAATGTCATTACATGATGCGGAAAAATTAGTTCATGCTTTCGTTACCTCCAGGTTGGATTATTATAATGCCTTACTGTCTGGATGTTCCAATAAGTGCATAAACAAGCTCCAGTTAGTTCAAAATGCAGCAGCAAGAGTCTTTACTAGAACTAGAAAATATGACCACATCACGCCTGTCTTATCCACACTGCATTGGCTCCCAATCAAATTTCGTATTGATTACAAAATACTACTATTGACCTTTAAAGCACTAAATGGTCTCGCACCACAGTACCTGAGTGATCTTCTGCTCTTCTATGACCCACCACGCCTACTTAGATCAAAAGGTGCAGGCTATCTGCTGGTACCTCGTATAGTGAAGGCTACATCAGGGGGCAGAGCCTTTTCTTACAAAGCTCCACAGTTATGGAACAGCCTTCCAAGTAATGTTCGGGAATAAGACACAGTCTCAGCATTTAAGTCTAGGCTGAAAACATATCTGTTTAGTCAAGCCTTTTGTTAATGATGTTTATGAGGTAAAGGTGTAGATCTAGAGGGTCCTCAGGCATAGAGTGTTTTGGTAAACTGGGATGTATGGAAGCTGTCAGTCCCCACTCGCTTGCTCACTCGAGTTTGTTGACGGTGTAATGGCTGGCTGCTTTATGTCCCGGGGCTCCCTCATGCCTGTGTTACCTTCTGGCTCTCCCCTTTTAGTTATGCTGTTATAGTTAGTTGCCGGAGTCCCTGCTTGTACTCAGTGCAATATGTATACTGTTCCTACTTATTCAGGTGTCATTGGGCATACCTAACATCCTGAGTTTTCTTCCCCCCCCCACAAATCTGTCCCTCTGAGTTATATGGAGTCAACAGAAAATCTTTTGGTGGAGAGGGTGGAGACCTCGACTGGCTATCGTAGCCTGCAGGGAATCGGCCGTCAGACATTCTGTCGCATGTCCCAGACCCGGTGAAATGTAACTGAATTGTCTTGGCCAGCCCTAAGGGTCCCATCTGCATCTCATCATTGCTGAGGCGTGTGCTCCCATCACCCAATCAAGCATCCAGCCAGAGCAGGTCATGATATTTTTTAACCATATTAACATGCCATTGTTGTGTGTTATGCCTGATGTCAAGACTCTCGTCTCTGCGAGCCTACCACACAGATTTAATACTTGTGTCATTTTTAGGGCATACCTAACAACCTGTGTTTTCACTCCCCCCCCCCCCCCCCCCCCCCCCATCTGTCCCTCTGAGTTACATGTTGGTCCTGGGATTGAGATGCTGGCCTCTTCTGCCCCTTGGACCTGCTTGATCCATCCTGGTGCCCTGTGTCTGGTCGGAGTTTTATCGCATCGCTCCTGTGGAGGACGGCCCCATGAGGACAGTTGAGGGTTATATCTGGAGGATGCTCTGGACTCTTACAGTAATGCTTTTATGGCTGAGGACTACAGTTGGCTTGCTAACTTTAGGACTGCAGTTGTTATGAACAGTTTTGCACTCAAGTTTCCATCAATGAAGAGTTACAACATCAACGAAACTGTCTTCATGTTAAAACTGTTAATGTTATAGTCATGCTGTCTGTTGTTGCCCAAATGAGGATGGGTTCCCTTTTGTGTCTGGTTCCTCTCGAGGTTTCTTCCTCATGTCGTCTGAGGGAGTTTTTCCTTGCCACCGTCGCCACAGGCTTGCTCATTGGGGATAGATTAGGGACAAAATTAGCTCATGTTTTTAGTCGTTCAAATTCTATAAAGCCGCTTTGCGACAATGTTTATTGTTAAAAGTGCTATATAAATAAAGTTGACTTGACTATGGGCGAGAGGTGGGGTACACCCTGGACAAGTTGCCAGGTAATCACAGGGCTGACACATAGACACAAACAACCATTCATACCTATGGTTAATTTAGAGCCACCGATTAACCTAACCTGCATGTCTTTGGACTGTGGGGGAAACCGGAGCACCCAGAGGAAACCCACACAGACAACATGCAAACTCCACACAGAAAGGCTCTCACCCGCCACTGGGCTCGAACCCAGGACCTTCTTGCTGTGAGGCGACAGTGCTAACCACTACACCACTGTGCCGCCCCCAGTATGATCTAATTTTATATTAATTACATTACTAGAACAAACTCTCTGAGTATTTTTACATTTTTGTTTAGCTCCGAGAACAGACACAGTCTTAATGTAGTGGAACCCGAGTGGCGACTCTGTGCAGCTAGCAGACAGTCGATTTAGTCTTTTCGTCTGCTCCCTGGCCTTGGCTCTGGATTGTCACAAGTTAACTAAGTGAACAGTTTTGCTTGTCATGAACAGTTTTGCACTCAAGTTGCCATCAATGAAGAGTTATAACATCAACAAAACTGACTTCATGTCAAAACTGTTAATGTAATAGTCATATTGTCTGTTGTTGCCCAAATGAGGATGGGTTCCCTTTTGAGTCTGGTTCCTCTCGAGGTTTCTTCCTCATGTCGTCTGAGGGAGTTTTTCCTTGCCATCGTCGCCACAGGCTTGCTCATTGGGGATAGATTAGGGATAAAATTAGCTCATGTTTTAAGTCGTTCAAATTCTGTAAAGCTGCTTTGCGACAATGTTTATTGTTAAAAGCACTATACAAATAAACTTGACTTGACTTAACTAGGCCTTTTCTGAGACTATGCTGCAAGAAATGAGAGCAGCACCTTCCTGAGTGGGATGGATACCGTCCTGCCCTAACAGGCCAGCACGGCCCTCAAAATGACTCCAATTATCTATAAAACCCACATTGTTTTCAGAGCACCACCTAGACAACCAGCAGTTCAGTGACCATAACCTGCTGTAAGCTACATCGCCACACCGCATTGGGATAGGGCCAGAGCACACTCCAGCATCGGACATCACCTTTGCGAATTTAAACACCTCTACAAAGTTACTCTTAGTAACCTCAAACTGATGAAGGCATATATCATTAGCTCCTTCATGGATAACTCTCTTTGAAAACCTGTGCTTGCCTAGGATCCTAAGATTACTTGCGATGTCTGGCACCCTGGCTCCCGGTATACACCTGACTTAAGCTGCTGGTGCCCCTAAAGACCTAGCTAATTTCAAAGCATAATGCTATCGCCAACACATAATGTCTGGTGGTAGCATCATGATATCGTGTTCCTTTTCAGCAGGAGGCACTGAAAAAGCTTGTTGTATCACAGGCAACATTCATGGAGCCACATATAAGTGAACTGTCAAAGAGAACCTGTTCCAGTCTGTCAGATATCTGCATTTAGAGCAAAAATATATGCTCCAACAGTACAATGAGCCAAAGCATGGCGTAAAAACTATAATAGAAAGGCCTGAAAAAATAAAAATGTCTGTTTTGGAATGGGCAAGTCAGTCTTAAATCCAACTGAAAATCTGTGGCATGACCTGAAAATTGCTGTTCACCAACATTCTCCATCTAATTTGGCAGAATTAGAAAAAAATTGCATTGAGGAATAGATGAAAATGCCCCAAATGCACAAAGCTCACAGAGACATATCTGAGACAACTCAAATCTGTAATTGCTACAAAAGGACAATACACATAGTGGATTAAGACTTATCAATTAATCAGTTTTTAGATTTTATTTTCAAATAATTCTGAGGACATCTATGTGTATACTTTATTTAATTTTCTTTCTGTAGAGAACCACTTCAAAAGGAGCAGGAAAAAAATCCTATTCTGATATACTTAAATTTGATGTTGCAATAAAACAAAAAAATAGAAATAATTATTAATGCAGAATACTTTCTGGAGGCACTGTAGCTACAGATTTAGAAATATTGCAGTATTAGTCATACTGATAGAGATATGTCAAGTTTCAAGTTTATTTTTATAGTGCTTCTAACAATAGACATTGTCGCAAAGCAGGGTTACAGAAATTGAAAGACTTTAAACATGACCTAATTTTATCCCTAATCTATCCCCAATGATTTCTCATTGGGGATAGATTAGGGATAAAATTAGGTCATGTTATGGCCTGTGGTGATGGTGGTAAGGAAAAACTCCCTCAGACGACATGAGGAAGAAACCTCGAGATGAACCAGACTCAAAAGGCAACCCATGCTCATTTGGGTGATAACAGACAACATGATTATAAATAACTTGCTTCTACAACAGTGTCCTATTTAGTCACAAAGTATAACTGTGAAACCAGGAAAATCATTGTAGTTTTAACATGAAGTCTGTTTTGTTGAAGTTATAAACTGTTCATTGATGGAAACTTGAGTGCAAAACTGTTCATGACAACTGCAGACAATAGACATTGTCGCAAAGCAGGGTTACAGAAATTGAAAGACTTTAAACATGACCTAATTTTATCCCTAATCTATCCCCAATGAGAAAGCCTGTGGTGATGGTGGTAAGGAAAAACTCCCTCAGACGACATGAGGTATACTGTTTATTTATACTGTTTATATTGTTTGTCTGAGTGATTAGTCTATGTCTAGTTCCTATCTAGAGTGTTTATACTGTTTATATTGTCTGTTTATGAGTGTTTAGTCTTTGTCTAGTTCTTATCTAGTGTTTACACTGTTTATATTGTCTGAGTGTTTAGTCTATGTCTAGTTCCTATCTAGAGTGTTTATATTGTTTGTTTGTTTTTTCAATTATTCTATTTTTATTTTTATTTATTGCATTGCCTGTTTGCACCGTGGGTCAGAGAGGACTGAAATTTCATCTGTGCTGTATGTCAAGCATGTATAGCATATTTGACAATAAAGTTGACTTGACTTGACTTGCAGTCCTAGAGTTAGCAAATTTACTGTAGTCCTCAGCCATAAAAGCATTTCTGTAAGTGTCCAGAGCCATCTTCCAAGTGCGACTTTTGACTGTCTATATGGGGCCGTCCTCCACAGGAGCAATGTGATGAGACTTCAGCCAGATGTAGGACATCAGGATGGATCAGGCAGGTCCAAGGAGCAGAAGAGGTCAGCATCTCAATCTCAGGATCGACATGTAACTCAGAGATAAGTGTCTGAAAGTTCCAATTACCATAATACCTGCAACACCTATGGAGTCATTATGTGTTTGAGAGAATGAATTTGTTTAATTTTGTGATTCGTACAGTAATGTGTTATACTCATTCAGTGGACAATATTCTTCAACTGAGGATACATGGGTCAGTAAGGCAAGAAATCCCATACAGATTTTTCATTGCCCAGATGTCTTGAGCTTTTGTGTCAATGGTCATTTCAATGTTCATCACAGGTTACTTATTTTGGTTTCCATAGCAACTGCTGAAAAGATATGGGAAGGAAGAGGAGGAGCAAGCCAACAGCTGTGGCTTTTAGGTGTTTAGACCTGGTGTTGAGGATTCTCATTTTATATGATAAGCATTCTTTTTTTAATCATTTAGTTAGGTTTTGATCCATCTGTACCAACGGAGGTTTAATTGACAAAGTATGATCTAGGAATGTAGACCTTTGTCGCCTAAGAGATTCTGCCTCACATATCGATCCAGGAGCAAACAGTCACTGACACAGACATAGTTGCTCAGAGATGTTTCTCAGTTCATTGTAGGACAAACATGACTATATATTCACATTAAAGAGTGTGTTGTACCTATGTGATTGGATGATGATTTAGTTGATGAAGCTAAATTATTTATGCATAATGTAAATGAGTGATGAAGCATTACATCACTGGTTTAGACTGCAGTACTGTATGAAAGAAGAGAGACATTATGTACCATTACATCACCTCACATCAGGATCATAGACTTATGAAAAGAAGAAAGACATTACTGGTCAACATAACCTTCATTAAGCAGAGAGCAAAATGTGCAAGCGAAGATAAATCTCAAGGCTTTAACTAACCAAAACAAATAGCAATCAGCCCAGCCTGTACCAGTTGCAAGCCTGCCAAACATATTTCTGTCACAGTTTTTAATATGGAGATACACTCACCATCCACTTTATTAGGAACACCTTTACACTTGCACATTCATGTAGTTATGTGCAGTTATTGGAGATTATATATATATATATATATATATATATATATATATATATATATATATATATACAGTGTGTGTGTATATATGTGTGTGCAGTATGAGCAGCTTGAAGTGAAAGTCCGACTGCATGCTTCAAGGCACAAAATGAGGCACAAAAATAAAGCCATAGTGTTAAATGCGCAGAATTAGATGCAGGATTAAACTGGCCAGTAAAATGAAATGCAGCCATTATAGAGCCTCACACTTTTTATATATTTATATTAACACATTATCGTGGTAGTAGATTTTCATGGATAAGAAAGAGCAGCTGGAACTGTGATACTACCAATCAGACCAACCAATCACAGTTGTTGCGGTCTGCATTGCCATGATCTGTAGTTAGATTTCTGGAGAGGCGCATGTCAGGCTACAGCAGTGTTTCTCCACCACTGGGCCGTGGCCCATTAGTGAGCCACAAAGTGCCGTCTAGTGGGCCGCAATTTTTTTTCCAAGTTGAAGTTAATTTTTAGTAAGACACAATTGCTGGGTTGCATCCGATGTCACATTAGATATGCAAGACATGAAGTGGTAGTCAGCTAAGGTCACTGTTCGCAAAGCATTACTATCACTGGGGCGCCTTGCTAGTCATTAAAATGCCCTATGCTCGCTTTGTTTTCGGTTGTTCAAATCAAATAAACCATGAAACTGATAAAACTTTCTAGGTTCCCTGTAAAGTGATAAAAAAGGGTGAAAGAGCAAAGGATTTTACCAAAAGAGGATGAGAAAGTTGGTTCTTGAACCTTTTGTTGTGATGGAGGGGAGATGAGTCAAAGAACGCTCAAGTTTGTAGTAATCACTTCGGGAAAGGTTTGTAGGTTCCTCTGATGTAGTTTGTTTAGATTCGCAAATAACTATTCTTGCCATTTTCCATTATTTTTTGATGTTCTAAAGTTCAGGAGACGCTTAAGTCTTGAGATGTGTTTTTGTTTACTGTTTGATCATGGTCACCATATTGTAAACTAATGCATATATAATATACATAATACCCAGGTCTTTAAAGGTGTTTCTGTGGATCTTTGTGAATGATTTATTTACCTGGAAGAGAAGGGCAGGGAGGATTGAGAATCAAGCAGCTGTCGTTTGTTTACACCTGGCACGGTTAGCACTGTCGCCTCACAACAAGAAGGTTCTGGGTTCAAGCCCAGTGGCCGACAGGGGCCTTTCTGTGCGGAGTTTGCATGTTCTCCCTGTGCCTGTGTGGGTTTCCTCCGGGTGCTCCAGTTTCCCCCACAGTTCAAAGACATGCGGTTAGGTGAACATGGGGCAGCTCAACCTTGGCCTGAGGTTGAGCTGAAGTGCCCTTGAGCGAGGCACCTAGCCCACAGCTGCTCCCTGGGCACTGTAGCATAGCCACCCACTGCTCTGGGTATGTGTGTGTGCTCATTGCTCGTGTGCGTGTGCATGTGTGTGTTCACTGTTTCAGATGGGTTAAATGCAGAGGAATTTCACTGTGTGCTTAAGTCTGCGCTTGAGTGTACATGTGACTTGATCAGGCAACTTAGAGTCAACATTCCGCCATACCTTAGATAATGTAGCTCCTCTAAAAAGGAAAATGGTCAGAGACAAAAAATTAGCACCCTGGTATAATGATGACACTCGCACATTAAAACAGACCACTCGAAAATTGGAACGTAAATGGCGTCAAACAAAATTGGTAGTGTTCAAATTAGTGTGGAAGGAGAGCTTCCTGAAGTACAGAAAAGCTCTTAGTGCTGCCAGATCAACATATCTTTCCTGCCTAATAGAAGATAACAAAAATAATCCTAGATTCCTATTTAACACTGTAGCAAAATTAACCAGGAATACAGTGGTGCTTGAAAGTTTGTGAACCCTTTAAAATTTTCTATATTTCTGCATAAATATGACCTAAAACAACATCAGATTTTCACACAAGTCGTAAAAGTAGATAAAGAGAACCCAGTTAAACAAATGAGGCAAAAATATTATAATTAGTCATTTTTTAATTGAGGAAAATGATCCAGTATTATATATCTGTGAGGGGCAAAAGTATGTGAACCTTTGCTTTCAGTATCTAATGTGACCCCCTTGTGCAGCAATAACTGCAACTAAACGTTTCCAGTAACTGTTGATCAGTCCTGCACACCGGCTTGGAGGAATTTTAGCCCATTCCTCCATACAGAACACCTTCAACTCTGGGAAGGTTTCCTCACATGAACTGGTTGATGGGTTGGTGGGTTTCCTCACATGAACTGCTCGCTTCAGGTCCTTCCACAACATTTCGATTGGATTAAGGTCAGGACTTTGACTTGGCCATTCCAAAACATTAACTTTATTCTTCTTTAACCATTCTTTGGTAGAACGACTTGTGTGCTTAGGGTTGTTGTCTTGCTGCATGACCCACCTTCTCTTGAGATTCAGTTCATGGACAGATGTCCTGACATTTTCCTTTAGAATTCGCTGGTATAATTCAGAATTCATTGTTCCATCAATGATGTCAAGCCATCCTGGCCCAGATGCAGCAAAACAGGCCCAAACCATGATACTACCACCACCATGTTTCACAGATGGGATAAGGTTCTTATGCTGGAATGCAGTGTTTTCCTTTTTCCAAACATAATGCTTCTCATTTAACGAAAAAGTTCTACTTTGGTCTTATCCATCCACAAAACATTTTTCTAATAGCCTTCTGGCTTGTTCACATGATCTTTAGCAAACTGCAGATGAGCAGCAATGTTCTTTTTGGAGAGGAGTGGCTTTCTCCTTGCAACCCTGCCATGCACACCATTGTTGTTCAGTGTTCTCCTGATGGTGGACTCATGAACATTAACATTAGCCAATGTGAGAGATGCCTTCAGTTGCTTAGAAGTTACCCTGGGGTCCTTTGTGACCTTGCCGACTATTACACACCTTGCTCTTGGAGTGATCTTTGTTGGTTGACCACTCCTGGGGAGGGTAACAATGGCCTTGAATTTCCTCCATTTGTACACAATCTGTCTGACTGTGGATTGGTGGAGTCCAAACTCTTTAGAGATGGTTTTATAACCTTTTCCAGCCTGATGAGCATCAACAACGTTTTTTCTGAGGTCCTCAGAAATCTCCTTTTTTCCTGCCATGATACACTTCCATAAATATGTGTTGTGAAGATCAGACTTTGATAGATCCCTGTTCTTTAAAGAAAACAGGGTGCCCACTCACACCTGATTGTCATCCCATTGATTGAAAACACCTGACTCTAATTTCACCTTCAAATTAAGTTCTAATCCTAGAGGTTCACATACTTTTGCCACTCACAGATATGTAATATTGGATCATTTTCCTCAATAAATAAATGACCAAGTATAATATTTTTATCTCATTTGTTTAACTGGGTTCTCTTTATCTACTTTTAGGACTTGTGTGAAAATCTGTTGTTTTAGGTCATATTTATGCAGAAATATAGAAAATTTTAAAGGGTTCACAAACTTTCAAGCACCACTGTAAGTCCACTATAGACACATGCACACCTGCAGTATGTAGTAGAAACGACTTCATGAATTTTTTTAATGACAAAATTGAGAATACAGTGAACCCTCGCTATAACGCGGTTCATCTTTCGCGGCTTCGCTGTTTCGCGGATTTTTTTTTTACAGTGCATTGTGTTCAGAATCCTGATTGGCTAAGGGACTGTAGTCTAGAAGTGAAAAAAGTTGATATTGGTCTTTCACTTACACCAGTGTCAACCGTTTCCGTGCCTCGTCTCTGTACAGCCTGCCAAATTTACGTTTGCAATTTTTTTCCATGCCAAAACCCACAATGTCGACGAAACGTCCTGCACCGACAAAGGCACCTCCAGACGCGCCCAAAAGGCAGAGGAGGATGCTAACTATCGCAGAAAAAGTTAAACTTTTGGACATGCTGAAGGAAGGTAGAAGCTATGCTGCTGTGGGGCGCCATTACGGAATAAATGAATCTTCAGTTCGTTCTATAAAGAAGGAGGAAAATAAAATAAGGACCACAGCAGCAATAAGTTTTAACAAGGATGCAAAAAGGGTTGTGACTGTCCGCAACAAAACCATCGTAAGGATGGAGTCTGCTTTAGCTTTGTGGATTAAAGACTGCAGGAAAAAGAACATTACGCTGGATACCAACGTTATCCGCACAAAAGCTAAAAAACTTTATGAAACCTTTGCTGACAGCGATGACATTCATGACAGCGAAGAGGAGGAGGATGTGTATCTCGGGCCATCGGCGAGTGCTGTTCACGCAGTATCAAGCCCATTTAATGCCAGCAAGGGCTGGTTTGAGAAATTTCAGAAACGTTTTGGACTTAAAAATGTTTCTCTGCACGGAGAGGCTGCCTCTGCGAATACCGCTGGAGCAGAGGCATACGTGAACAACAGATTTAAAGCGATCATTGAGGAAGGGGGATATAAGCCTGAACAAGTTTTTAATATGGATGAGACAGGCTTATTTTGGAAACGAATGCCCTCTCGCACCTTTATCATGCAGGAAGAAGCCAAAGCCCCGGGATTTAAGGCCCAAAAAGATCGTTTGACTCTGGTTATGTGTGGAAATGCGGCAGGTTTTATGATAAAACCAGGCCTTATTTATAGGTCTAAAAATCCTAGAGCCCTGAAAAACAAAAATAAGGATGCGTTGCCCATTTACTGGATGCACAACGCAAAGGCTTGGATGACAAAAGTGCTCAATCAGGATTGGTTCAAACAGTGTTTCATCCCGGAGGTCAAGTGTTATTTGAGAGGAAAAGGACTAGACTTTAAAGTGCTTCTGCTCATTGACAACGCCGGAGGTCACGCTGATGATTTGTCGTATGATGGTGTGAAAATCGAATTTCTGCCGCCGAACACTACATCGCTGATTCAGCCCTTGGACCAAGGCATCATCCGTGCTTTCAAGACTCTCTATACGCGCAACACTCTGCAACATCTTGTTGAGGCTGTGGACTCGGATCAAGATTTCTCACTAAAGAACTACTGGCGTGGATACACCATTGCATCATGTCTCCAAAATATTCAGAGGGCCATTCAGGAGATGAAAACTGAAACTTTGAATGCCTGCTGGAAAAAACTGTGGCCAGAGGCAGTGCAAAACCCGACCGGAGTCTCCCTTGACGAGATCCATCACTCTGCGGTAGATACAGCTGTGAATCTAGCTAAACAGCTTGGAGGAGACGGCTTTAATGACATGACTCCTGATTAAATTAATGCCCTGATTGATGCACACACAGCTCCGCTGACTGATGAAGACCTGGTAGAGATGACAAAGCCACCAAGCGAGGATAAGGGAGAAGGGGAAGAAGAGGACACAAGTGTTGATAAAGATGAGGAAGATGGACTAACACTTGGTCGCTTGACAACCATGGTGAGAATGGCCACTGAACTTCAGCGAGTGGCACAAGAATGGGACCCGTTGATGTGTCGCTCGTTACAGTTTTCAAATATAATCGAAGGTGGCATGTCTGTTTACAAGAATCTTCTTGCCCAGAAGAAAAAAGAGTGCCAACAACTACCCATAACTATGTTCTTCTCTCGGAAAAAGACACCTGCACCACAGCCTTCAGCAGAAAATGACGCTACAGCGGAGCGGAGTCAGGACGAAGAGGCACAGTCAGAGGGACTGTGAAATACGCGTGAGTCGCAATGTGTCTAACCTCGTATTCATTATTAAAAATATTATTTTACAGTATTATTACAGTATTATTATTTTAAAAGTATTAAAAACTGTCATAGTTATTTGCAAGAACGTTTTTTTTAAATTTCTTAAACAAATGCTTTACATTTGTATTGTATAATAGTTGTAAAAAAATAAAGTTGACTATTTCATGGATTTCGCCTATCGCGGGTCCTTTTTGGAACGTAACCCCCGCGATAAACGAGGGTTCACTGTATCCGACAAAAAGTTCAAACTACTAATTTAAGGTCAAACAATGAAAGTGACCTTTTAGTTAACTATATAACTGTATCAGATCATCAGTTAGAATGTTTTACTCCCCTTAAAGAAACTGAATTACTTTCATTAATCTCTGCATCAAAAACCTCAACTTGAGTACTAGATCCCTTACCTACACGTCTATTCAAACAGATAATACCTGAAGTAATTGAACCGCTTCTAAAAATAATAAATTCTTCTCTTATGATTGGCTATGTACCCAAATCCTTTAAACTAGCAGTTATCAAACCCCTGATTAAAAAACCTGACCTTGATCCCTGTCAGCTGTCCAATTATCGGCCAATATCAAACCTCCCCTTTATCTCCAAGATCCTTGAACAAGCTGTGGCACAACAGTTATGTTCATATTTACATAGGAATAATATCCATGAAATGTATCAGTCAGGATTTAGACCTCATCATAGCACAGAGACAGCACTGGTTAAAGTAGTAAACGACCTACTGTTGGCGTCTGATCAGGGCTGTATCTCACTACTTGTGTTGCTTGACCTTAGTGCAGCATTTGATACCATTGATCATTCCATTCTTCTGGATAGACTATAAAATGTTGTGGGAGTTAATGGAACGACCCTCTCCTGGCTCAGGTCTTATTTAACTGATGGTTATCAGTATGTTGATATAAATGGTGATATTTCTAGATGTACTGAGGTAAAGTTTGGTGTTCCACCAGGTTCTGTCTTGGGTCCACTGCTTTTTTTCTCTATATATGTTACCTCTGGGTGATATTATTCATAAACATTGTATTAGTTTCCACTGTTATGCTTATGACACACAGTTGTATGTCTCTACAAAACCTGATGAGAGACACCAACTTTATAGAATTGAGGAATGTGTTAAGGACATTAGACACTGGCTTTGCTACACAACTTTCAACAGAATCAGAATCACTTTCTTAATTAAATTCCTTCTGCTTAACTCAGACAAGACTGAAGTACTTGTACTAGGACCACATGCAGCTAGAAGTAAGTTTTCTGATTACACAGTAACTCTGGATGGCCTTTCTGTTTCTTCACGTGCAACAGTAAAATACCTCGGAGTGATTATTGACCCCAGTCTTTCATTCGAAACTCACATTGATATCACCTGGATAGCTTTCTTTCATCTCAGAAATATTGCAAACATAAGAAATTTAATGTCATTACATGATGCGGAAAAACTAGTTCATGCTTTCGTTACCTCCAGGTTGGATTATTATAATGCCTTACTGTCTGGATGTTCCAATAAGTGCATAAACAAGCTCCAGTTAGTTCAAAATGCAGCAGCAAGAGTTCTTACTAGAACTAGAAAATATGACCACATCACGCCTGTCTTATCCACACTGCATTGGCTCCCAATCAAATTTCGTATTGATTATAAAATACTACTATTGACCTTTAAAGCACTAAATGGTCTCGCACCACAGTACCTGAGTGAACTTCTGCTCCTCTATGACCCGCCATGCCTACTTAGATCAAAAGGTGCAGGCTATCTGCTGGTACCTCGTATAGTGAAGGCTATATCAGGGGGCAGAGCCTTTTCTTACAAAGCTCCACAGTTATGGAACAGCCTTCCAAGTAATGTTTGGGAATAAGACACAGTCTCAGCATTTAAGTCTAGGCTGAAAACATATCTGTTTAGTCAAGCCTTTTGTTAATGGTGTTTATGAGGTAAAGGTGTAGATCTAGAGGGTCCTCAGGCATAGAGTGTTTTGGTAAACTGGGATGTATGGATGCTGTCAGTCCCCACTCTCTTGCTCACTCGAGTTTGTTGACGGTGTAATGGCTGGCTGCTTTATGTCCCGGGGCTCCCTCATGCCTGTGTTACCTTCTGGCTCTCCCCTTTTAGTTATGCTGTCATAGTTAGTTGCCGGAGTCCCTGCTTGTACTCAGTGCAATATGTATACTGTTCCTACATATTCAGGTGACATTGGGCATACCTAACAACCCGTGTTTTCTTTCCCCCCTCCCCCCCAAAAAAGATCTGTCCCTCTGAGTTACATGGAGTCAACAGAAAATCTTTTGGTGGAGAGGGTGGAGACCTTGACTGGCTATCGTAGCCTGCAGGGAATCGGCCGTCAGACATTCTGTCGCATGTCCCAGACCTGGTGAAATGTACAACCCCGATTCCAAAAAAGTTGTGACAAAGTCACATCACATCACACATCACATTATCTCTAGCCGCTTTATCCTTCTACAGGGTCGCAGGCAAGCTGGAGCCTATCCCAGCTGACTACGCGCGAAAGGCGGGGTACACCCTGGACAAGTCGCCAGGTCATCACAGGGCTGACACATAGACACAGACAACCATTCACACTCACATTCACACCTACGGTCAATTTAGAGTCACCAGTTAACCTAACCTGCATGTCTTTGGACTGTGGGGGAAACCGGAGCACCCGGAGGAAACCCAGGCGGACACGGGGAGAACATGCAAACTCCACACAGAAAGGCCCTCGCCGGCCCCGGGGCTCGAACCCAGGACCTTCTTGCTGTGAGGCGACAGTGCTAACCACTACACCACCGTGCCGCCTGGGACAAAGTACAAATTGTAAATAAAAATGGAATGCAATGATGTGGACGTTTAAAAATTCCATATTTTATTCAGAATAGAACATAGATGACATATCAAATGTTTAAACTGAGAAAATGTATCATTTAAAGAGAAAAATTAGGTGATTTTAAATTTCATGACAACAACACATCTCAAAAAAGTTGGGACAAGGCCATTGTGGCAGCAGGGGCGTGGTCAAGCGCCGGTCTGTGACAGGAGGGCGGAGTCAGGGAAGGTGAGTGGCAGAATCACTACACCTGAGAGCAATTAACCTGTGTTTGTGTGTCTTCCCAGTGACCACGCCCTATATAAGGAGGGAGAGCAGAGAGCAGAGGATCCCTCTCCCGAACCAGACACCCGATGTGTGTGTGCGAGTGTCTGCCTGTGTGTTTACCACTGAAAAGTGTGTAAAATAAAAAGATTACGAAACTTAGCTCTGTCCTGCCATCTTCTGTGCTCCTCCCTTCTACACGAACCGCTACAGTGGTGCTGAAACCCGGGACTGAAGCACCAACGCCGAACTGCCCCATGGAGTCTTCCCCGATTACTGACCTGGTCCACGCCCTCACCACGGCCCAGCAAAGCCAGCACCAGGTGCTAGTCACGCTCCATAAGGAGCAGGAGCAGCACTTCGAGGCCCTGGTGTTGGCCCAGCAAGAGGACCGACAGGCGTTTCGGCACCTCCTCGCGTCGGCGGGGACAACCGACGCTTCCACCGTGGGCCTGTCCCCCCTCACCCTGACAAAGATGGGCCCACAGGATGACCCCGAGGCTTTCATCACGCTCTTTGAGCAAGTCACGGAGACCTCGGGGTGGCCAATGGATCAGCGCGTGGCGTGCCTCCTCCCCCTGCTAACGGGAGAGGCACAGCTGGCCGCGCTACAGCTCCCTGCCGACCGCCGGCTGGCCTATGCGGACCTTTGCTGGGCCATCCTCCAGCGTGTGGGGCACACCCCCGAACAGCAGCGCCAGCGCTTCCGCACTCTGCGCTTAGAGGAAGTCGGCCAGCCGTTCGCGTTTGGCCAGCAACTCTGAGACGCCTGCTGGCAGTGGCTGAGGGCCAACAACCATGACGCCAAGGAGATCATCGATCAGGTGGTGCTGGAGCAGTTCATCACGTGCTTGCCAACAGGAACCGTGGAGTGGGTCCAGTGCCACAGCCCTGCGTCACTGGATCAGGCCATCAAGCAGGTGGAGGACCATTTGGCGGCTGTTCCAGCGGCAGGACAACAGACAGCATCTTCTCTTCTCTCCTCTTCTCTCTCTCTCTCTCTCTCTCTCTCTCCCCCTCCTTCTGTGTTCCATCCTCGCCCCATTCCCCCACCGCAGAGGCGGGGGCCGGCACCACCCCAGCCAGCCCGCTGCACCCGCGGTGCCCTCTCGTTTCTCCCTTCTGTGTCTGTCTCTCCCCCCCATCAGGTGAGTGAGCCCCAGAACACCGGTGCAGAGAGGAAGCCCGGGCCGGTTTGCTGGCGCTGCGAGGAACCGGGCCACCTCCAACAGCAGTGCACGGCAATAGAGGTGGGCACGGTGGTTCGGATCCCCGACGCGCCAGAAGCCGCCCTCGATCGGGCCGGAGCGTATCGCATACCGGTGAGTATTCAAGGGGATACATATTAGGCGTTGGTGGATTCCGGTTGTAATCAAACCTCAATTCACCAAAGCCTGGTTCAAAACGAGGCATTGGGGGGAGCACAGGGGGTGAAGGTGTTGTGTGTGCACGGGGATGTTCACAGCTACCCTTTGGTGTTGGTCCACATTTTTTTTCAGAGGGGAAAAATTTATAGTAAAGGTGGCGGTTAATCCTCGCCTCACCCACTAGATAATTTTGGGGACTGATTGGCTGGGATTCGGGGAGTTGATGAGCCGTTTAGTGGAGAGTGGGTCCTGTCGTATGTCAGCAGGGGGAGGTCCCGGTGTCACCTTGGCGGGAGCAGCTGTCACAGAGCTGTCCACATCATCTCTGCGTCAGAGTGAGGAGCCCCAGGCTCCTCCTCTCTCTCTCGGGGAATCCCTCGTGGATTTCCCATTAGAACAATCGCGAGATGAGACTCTGCGGCATGCGTTTGACCAAGTGAGAGTAATCGATGGTCAAACGCTCCCGCCGAACGCCACCCCATCCTTCCCCTATTTCTCTATTATGAAGGATAGATTATACCGAGTGACGCAGGACACTCAGACGAAAGAGCAAATCATGCAGCTTTTAATTCCAAAGAGCCGCCGGGAATTGGTATTCCAGGCGGCTCACTTTAATCCCATGACTGGACACCTAGGGCAGGATAAGACACTAGCCTGAATAATGGCCCGATTCTATTGGCCAGGGATTTGCGGCGACGTTCGTAGGTGGTGTACAGCGTGCTGCGAATGCCAGTTAGTAAATCCAGCGGCCATTCCAAAAGCACCTTTGCGCCCTCGACCTTTAATCGAGACCCCGTTTGAAAGAGTTGGGATGGATCTCGTCGGGCCATTAGATTGGTCAGCACGAGGGTATCGCTTTATATTAGTTCTGGTGGACTATGCAACGCGATACCCAGAAGCAGTGCCTCTGCGCAATATCTCAGCAGAGGCGCTCTTCCGCGTTATCTCCCGAGTTGGAATCCTGAAAGAGATTCTGACTGATCAGGGCACCACGTTTATGTCACGGACACTACGCGAACTGTATGGGTTATTGGGGATTAAGTCGATCCGCACCAGCGTGTATCACCCACAAACGGACGGTTTAGTTGAACGGTTCAACTGCACCCTCAAGAATATCATTAAAAAATTCGTAAGTGAGGACACACGTAATTGGGATAAGTGGCTCGAGCCCTTGTTGTTTTCAGTGCGAGAGGTTCCCCAAGCCTCCACGGGGTTCTCCCCATTCGAATTATTATATGGGCGTAAGCCGCGCGGCATTCGAGACATGCTGCAGGAAAATTGGGAGGAGGGACCTTCACAAAGTAAGAACAAAATTCAATACGTTATGGACCTGCATGCAAAACTCCACATGCTCACCCACCTAACCCAGGAGAATTTGCGGCAGGCCCAAGAACGGCAAGCCCGCCTGTACAACAAGGGTACACGCCTTAGGGAGTTCACACCGGGAGATAAGGTACTCGTACTGTTGCCCACATCGAGCTCCAAATTGATCGCCAAGTGGCAAGGACCCTTTGAGGTCACACGGCGAGTTGGGGACGTTGACTACGAGGTGAGGCGAATGGACAGGGGTGGGGCACAACAGATTTACCACCTCAATCTACTTAAACTCTGGAATGAGGAGGTCCCCGTGGCGTTGGTATCGGTGGTTTCGGAGAAGGCGGAGCTGGGGCCGGAGGTTCAAAAAGGGGCATTGGCATCACGTACCTCCCCGGTCCCCTGTGGAGACCACCTCTCCCCTACCCAACTCATGGAGGTCGCCCAGTTGCAGACCGAGTTTTCGGATGTGTTCTCGCCCCTGCCCGGTCGCACTAACCGCATAGAGCACCGCATAGAGACGCCCCCAGGGGTGGTAGTGCGGAGCCGCCCTTACAGGCTACCTGAACACAAAAAAAAGGTGGTTCAGGAAGAACTTGAGACCATGCTCGAAATGGGCATCGTCGAGGAGTCCCACAGTGACTGGAGCAGCCCGGTGGTCTTGGTACCCAAGGCCGACGGGTCGGTCCGGTTCTGTGTAGACGATAGAAAAGTCAACGCGGTGTCTAAATTTGACGCATACCCAATGCCTCGTATTGATGAGTTGCTCAATCGACTCGGCACGGCTCGCTTTTATTCGACACTGGATTTGACGAAGGGATATTGGCAGATCCCCTTGACTCCACTATCCCGAGAAAAAACGGCCTTTTCCACACCGTTTGGTTTACACTAATTCGTCACACTTCCGTTTGGGCTGTTTGGGGCACCCGCTACGTTTCAGCGGCTGATGGACAGGGTCCTCCGCCCCCACACCACCTATGCGGCCGCCTATCTCGACGACATCATCGTCTATAGTAATGACTGGCCGAGGCACCTCGAACATCTAAGGGCCATCCTTAGGTCGCTGAGGCGAGCGGGTCTCACAGCCAACCTGAAGAAGTGTGCGATTGGGCGGGTGGAAGTACGGTATCTGGGCTTCCACTTGGGCAACGGGCAGGTGCGTCCCCAAATTAACAAGACTGCAGCAATTGCGGCCTGCCCGAGGCCCAAGAACAAAAAGGGGGTGAGACAGTTTCTGGGGCTGGCTGGCTATTATCGTAGGTTTATACATAATTATTCGGACGTCACCAGCCCACTGACTGATCTCACTAAAAAGGGGGCGCCAGATCCGGTCCAGTGAATGGAGCAATGCCAGCGGGCTTTTTCTGAGGTAAAGGCTGCACTGTGTGGGGGGCCACTTTTACACTCCCCTGACTTTTCTCTCCCCTTTGTGTTGCAGACTGATGCATCAGACAGAGGGCTGGGGGTGGTTTTGTCCTGGGAGGGGGAGGACCGCCCCATCCTGTACATCAGCAGGAAGCTGTCGGTACGTGAGAGGCGCTACAGCACCATAGAGAAAGAGTGTCTGGCCATCAAGTGGGCGGTCCTCGCCCTCCGTTACTACCTGCTGGGGCGCCCTTTCACCCTCTGTTCGGACCACGCGCCCCTCCAGTGGCTCCACCGCATGAAGGATGCCAACGCGTGGATCACCCGTTGGTATCTGGCACTCCAACCCTTTAATTTCAAGGTGGTCCACAGGCCGGGGGCGCAGATGGTCATGGCGGACTTCCTCTCCCATCGGGGGGGGGGGGGAGACGGCTGCAGGCAGGACGGCCGCGTGGCCTGAGTCGGGCGGTGGGGGTATGTGGCAGCGGAGGTGTGGTCAAGCGCCGGTCTGTGACAGGAGGGCAGAGTCAGGGATGGTGAGTGGCAGATTCACTACACCTGAGAGCAATTAACCTGTGTTTGTGTGTCTTCCCAGTGACTGCGCCTTGTATAAGGAGCAGAGCAGAGAGCAGAGGATTCCTCTCCCGAACCAGACACCCGATGTGTGTGGACGAGTGTCTGTCTGTGTGTTTATGAGAGACCACTGAAAAGTGTGTAAAATAAAAAGATTACGAAACTTAGCTCTGTCCTGCCATCTTCTGTGCTCCTCCCTTCTACACGAACTGCTACAGCCATGTTTACCACTGTGAGACATCCCCTTTTCTCTTTACAACAGTCTGTAAATGTCTGGAGACTGAGGAGACAAGTTGCTCAAGTTTAGGGATAGGAATGTTAACCCATTCTTGTCTAATGTAGGATTCTAGTTGCTCAACTGTCTTAGGTCTTTTTTGTCGTATCTTCTGTTTTATGATGCGCCAAATGTTTTCTATGGGTGAAAGATCTGGACTGCAGGCTGGCCAGTTCAGTACCTGGACCCTTCTTCTACGCAGCCATGATGCTGTAATTGATGCAGTATGTGGTTTGGCATTGTCATGTTGGAAAATGCAAGGTCTTCCCTGAAAGAGACGTCGTCTGGATGGGAGCATATGTTGATCTAGAACCTGGATATACCTTTCAGCATTGATGGTGTCTTTCCAGATGTGTAAGCTGCCCATGACACATGCACTAATGCAACCCCATACCATCAGAGATGCAGGCTTCTGAACTGAGCGCTGATAACAACTTGGGTCGTTCTTCTCCTCTTTAGTCCGAATGACACGGCGTCCCTGATTTCCATAAAGAACTTCAAATTTTGATTCGTCTGACCATAGAACAGTTTTCACTTTGCCACAGTCCATTTTAAATGAGCCTTGGGCCAGAGAAGACGTCTGCGCTTCTGGATCATGTTTAGATACGGCTTCTTCTTTGAACTATAGAGTTTTAGCTGGCAACAGTGGATGGCACGGTGAATTGTGTTCACAGATAATGTTCTCTGGAAATATTCCTGAGCCCATTTTGTGATTTCCAATACAGAAGCATGCCTGTATGTGATGCAGTGCCATCTAAGGGCCCGAAGATCATGGGCATCCAGTATGGTTTTCCATCCTTGACCCTTACGCACAGAGATTCTTCCACATTCTCTGAATCTTTTGATGATATTATGCACTGTAGATGATGATATGTTCAAACTCTTTGCAATTTTACACTGTCAACCTCCTTTCTGATATTGCTCCACTATTTGTCAGCGCAGAATTAGGGGGATTGGTGATTCTCTTCCCATCTTTACTTCTGAGAGCCGCTGCCACTCCAAGATGCTCTTTTTATACCCGGTCATGTTAATGACCTATTGCCAATTGACCTAATGAGTTGCAATTTGGTCCTCCAGCTGTTCCTTTTTTGTACCTTTAACTTTTCCAGCCTCTTATTGCCCTGTCTCAACTTTTTTGAGATGTGTTGCTGTCATGAAATTTCAAATGAGCCAATTAGGCCGTAAGGTGAACCCCGTTTTCGTTTCATCTCGCTCCGACGTCTCTGAACTACGAAATATTTATTTTAAAACTAAGAATGAGTACTAGAAAGTGTGGCGAAAAAAGTTCTCACCTTATAATCCTGTCAATTCCTCGCACCGAGCGATCGCGTGGCGAAGTATTTTCCTCTAAAAATGACGTGTCGGGACATCACGTGACCGGTCTGGACCAATCGCGTTGCCGATTTTTGACCACAGATCAGCTGACAGCTTGCGTAATTACAGTCACATTAGTAGAAAAAGTCTCCAAAACACCCTCCAAAGTGGGTGAAATGTCTTCTAAGTCCTAAATAGTGCTTTAAATACATCACTAAGACAATATTGCATATATGTGGTATATTGAAGTGTTTATATTATTATTAGAATAAAAATAATTTTTATTATCACTATTATCTCATCTCATCTCATTATCTGTAGCCGCTTTATCCTTCTACAGGGTCGCAGGCAAGCTGGAGCCTATCCCAGCTGACTACGGGCGAAAGGCGGGGTACACCCTGGACAAGTCGCCAGGTCATCACAGGGCTGACACATAGACACAGACAACCATTCACACTCACATTCACACCTACGGTCAATTTAGAGTCACCAGTTAACCTAACCTGCATGTCTTTGGACTGTGGGGGAAACCGGAGCACCCGGAGGAAACCCACGCGGACACGGGGAGAACATGCAAACTCCGCACAGAAAGGCCCTCGCCGGCCCCGGGGCTCGAACCCAGGACCTTCTTGCTGTGAGGCGACAGCGCTAACCACTACACCACCGTGCCACCTATCACTATTATTATATTACAAAATATGGTGTAATGGTCTATGACTAGGACCATTCATGTATTCATTCTCTTAGGTTATTAACTATAAAGTACTGATCAACCATAAAACAATTTGCTTGAAAAACAGACCTACAATGTTACACAGGCAGTAATGGAATAGAGTATTGACTCGTCATTGTGGGCTATACACACCATGGATTAGCCATAAAATGGCATATATAATATATAGGCAATGCGTGTGATTTCAGATCAAGATTTAAGAAATTGTGCAGGAAGGAGAAGAGTCCATAGGAATAATAATACACAATAATAATAATAATAATAATAATACAACCTATATATAATATTGCAGTTCTATTGCTCAGTTCAGAGGCACAATGGCAGGGATTCAAGTATTCACTACCTATGCAGCGGCACAGTAGAGGTAGGTAAACGCACTAGGCAGCACTATGCACCTGCAGCAGCGGCAACAAAGAAGATGCAAGACTGAGTCATCATACATCACACAACAGAACTATGTGGCAAACTGCAAACTTTAATAGAAAATGTAAACAACAAAACAGTGATATATACACATTACAAATGTAAATTTATATATACACAAATATATATATATATATATATATATATATATATATATATATATATATATATATAAATAAAAGTCCTGTGGCACGGTGCAAAAAGGCAAGGGTCAGCATCCAGGCAATGACCTAGGTGTCAGTGACAGAGAAAGAGAGAGGGGGGGAAGACACACACACACAGTGCTGTGACTAATTGTCTTCATATTGAACAGTAGCAAGTAGCATTCTATGGTCATGTATGAGAAGTTAGACTTGTCCTTCTCTTGTCTAGCAGGCTCATTCAGAAATCTGGTGTACTGCTGGTAGCAGCTCTTGTGGTACTGCACCTCCAGAGCCACACAGTCTTTGTCCTTAATGTGTACCAGAATACTGTGGTCATCTTTAGTCTCAGCAGCAGTCTGCAACTTGCCTTGCCAGACAGAAAGACATGCTTATTACCACATAGGAATTTAAGTTTGCCAGTAGCATATTCACATAAAGGCACACATATGTTACATGCATACAAACATTGAAACATAACATCCATGCATGCAAACACACTTGCAGAGGGAGATAGCACTGTAGATAGTCATCAGTGATATGCCGCTTTTCCACTACAAACGCGGCTGAGTCGGGCTGAGCCGTGCTGTGCTGAGTTGGGCTGAGTCGAGCCGAGCGGGGCTGTTGGAGTTGCATTTCGACTACAACCGCGCTGAACCGTGCTGGCTGGAAGTGGGTGGATACATTGGGTGGAGTTAGTGAAAGTGGGTGGACGTCACGTGATGTCGTTAAGCAGCGCAAACAGTGACATCAGTGATCTTTTAAGGGGTAGTCTCACGACCTGAATAGTAAACAATAAACATGGAGGACATGGAGTCGTTAGTGTTGCTGGTCTTGGTTCTGTGGCTTGTTGTCACCGGCAACGCCAACAGATCCTGGCAAGAGCGTATAGATGAGGCGAGGCGCATAAGGCTTCAGAAATTCTCGTAATTCGTAATTCTTCTTCTTCCGGGTTTACGGTGTTTACAGATCCCAGCGTGCTCGCAGGGCGTGTGTGGGCATGTGAGGACACTCCTCCTCACCAATCAGTGCACAGGGGAGTGTCTGCTCACGCCCCCAGCCTCACTCGGCTCGGTTTGGCTCGCTTCAGCCCCACTCGAAAACCGTGCGAGTTTTAGGGGCTAAGCAGGGCTGAAGCGAGCTGAGTCGTGCTGTTCTTTTGTAGTCGAAACGCAAGCCGTGTCGTGCTGAAGTGAGCTGAAGCGAGCTGAAGTGAGCTGAAAAAGGGTAGTGGAAAAGGGCCAATAGTGACCCTTTGTGTGTGTGGGGGCAGGGGGGTTGGTGGGTTGATCAGTGATTGTGACCCTTTGTGTGAGTATGTGTGTTGGGGGGGGGGATGGGTGGGTTTGCTTACCTGCTGTTAAGGTCTCAGCTTTTGAAAGAGCTTCCCTTTGTCATTTGCCTCCCTTTAAGACGAATTTGAGGTTTTTTTTAAATATAATGCACAGGGCAGGAAGGACGGGACCTGAGCTGGACATAGGCAGTGCTGACCTGGATCTAAGACTCTTAGTGCTGCCTGATGTTGAGGGGCCAGCTTCGGGGGGGGGCAGCTTCGGGGGGTCTTGCAGCGTCTTGAGTTTCATCTCCCCCTTCTTTCTCGCGCACCATACGCTTTCCCGCTCGTTCAATAGCAAGTTTGTCCGTAAACCTGCGGTAACATGCAGGGTGGAAGGCAGCATCCTCGGGTATCTTGTCAAACTCTAAATCTAAAGTGTTTGTAGTTTTCGGCTACTCTCCTGTTCTCACCACTCAACTGCAGCCACTGTCGGATACTGTCCCGGTATGTATTCCACCGTTTGAAGGTAAATTCCTGGGTCACTCCGTGCTTCACAGAAGCTATATGCATATAGCACTGCTTACGTGCAAGAAGTTTTCTCCTTTTTGCCGTTATTTCCAAACTTTCCTCTCCTCCACTGCTGCTAGACGAGGCTGTGGCGGCTGCCATGTTGGTCTCTTGTTTACGAAATGGGGCTACGTCGCGGGTGTTTATGGGATACGTCAGCAACCGTGGAACCTGTTCTGTAGCGAAATCTTATTCCGCGGTGCCAAAATATCATTCCGCGCCGATGACATTAGTTCGCTTTTTCAAGCCTTCATGCGAAAAATTGACAGCATTACAAGGTGAGAACTTTTTGATGACATCATTTCATAATACGTCCATTTTTAAGAATTGGATATTATGTAGTTCGGAGACGTCAGAGCGGAATCTTGTTTCTGAAAGACTTTTCGGGGTTCGCCTTATGGCCTAAATATTTGGCATGAAATTTCAAAATGTCTCTGTGGCAGCGGGGGCGTGGTCAAGCATCGGTCTGTGACAGGAGGGTGGAGCCGGGGAAGGTGAGTGGCAGATTCGCTACACCTGACTGTAATTAACCTGTGTTTTGTGTGTTTTCCCAGTAAACCGCTCCCTATTTTAGGAGGCTGAGAGAGAGCAGAGGGAGCGCGACCCGGGATTGGAGGCTGTGTGTCTGTGTGCTGCGATTATTAGACTGAAAAGTTTACTAATAAATACGCTGTCACTACCTCCAAACGTTGTCCTGCCGTCCTCTGTGCTCCACCCACTCATTGTCCGCGCTACAGTGGTGCCGAAACCCGGGAAAAGGTGGAGCACCAGTGCTGCAGCTCCATGGAATCCTCCCCGTTCGCGGACTTGGTCCACGCCCTCGCCACGGCTCAGCAGAGCCAGCACCAGGCACTCGTCACGCTCCGAAAGGAGCAGGAGCGCCGCTTCGAAGCCCTGGTGCTGGCTCAACAGGAAGATCGAGAGGCGTTCCGGCGGCTCCTCGCGTCGGCGGGGTCCACCAGCGCCCCGGCCGCGGGCCCGTCTCCCCTCACTGTGACCAAGATGGGCCCGCAGGATGACCCCGAGGCTTTCATCACCTTGTTCGAGCAGGTCGCCGAAGCCTCGGGGTGGCCGATGGAGCAGCGCGCGGCGCGCCTCCTCCCCCTCCTGACTGGAGAGGCGCAGCTGGCCGCATTACAGCTCCCCGCCGACCGCCGGCTGGCCTACGCTGACCTTCGCCGGGCCGTCCTCCAGCGCGTGGGGCGCACGCCGGAGCAGCAGCGCCAGCGCTTCCGCGCGCTGCGGATGGAGGAAGTCGGCAGCCCGTTCGCGTTCGGCCAGCAGCTCCGGGACGCCTGCTGGCGGTGGCTGAGGGCCGAAGATCGCGACGCCGAGGGAATCATCGACCAGGTGGCGCTGGAACAGTTCGGTGCCCACTTACCAGCCGGAACCGCGGAGTGGGTCCAGTGCCACCGCCCGGCGTCGCTGGATCAGGCCATAGGACTGGCGGAGGATCATCTGGCGGCTGTTCCGGCGGCAGGACAACAGATGACATCGTCTTCTGTCTCCTCTTCTCTCTCTCTGTCTTCCCCCCCTCCTCCTGTGTCCCGTCCTCGCCCCATTCCCCCACCACGGAGGCGGGGGCCGGCTCCACCCCAGCCGGCCCGCCGCACCCGTGGTGCCCTCCCGTTTCTCCCTTCTGTGTCTGTCTCTCCCCCCCCTCAGGTGAGTGAGCCCCAGAACACAGCTGCAGAGGGAAGGCCCGGGCTGGTTTGCTGGCGCTGCGGGGAACCGGGCCACCTGCAGCAACAATGTGCAGCGATGGAGGTGGGGGCGGTGGTGCGGATCCCCAACGCGCCAGAGGCTGCCCTCGATCGGGCCGGAGCATATCGCATACCGGTAAGTGTACAAGGGGCTACATATCAGGCGTTGGTGGATTCAGGCTGCAATCAGACCTCGATCCGCCAAAGCCTGGTGCAAGACGAGGCATTGGGGGGAGCACAAGGGGTGAAGGTGTTGTGTGTGCACGGGGATATTCACAGCTACCCGTTGGTGTCGGTCCACATATATTTTAGAGGGGAAAAATCTATAGTGAAGGCGGCGGTTAATCCTCGCCTTACCCACTCTTTGATCTTGGGGACCGATTGGCCGGGATTTCGGGGTTTAATGGCACGCCTAGTAAAGAGTGGGTCCTGCCGGTTGATGGGGGAGGGTCCCGGTGTCGCTTTGGCTGGAGCGGCGGTCGCAGAGCCGTCTACGTCATCTCCGCGACAGGGTGAGGAGCTGCCGGCCCCTCCTCTTTCTATTGGGGAATCCCTCGTGGATTTCCCACTGGAACAATCGCGAGACAAGACTCTGCGACACGCATTTGACCAAGTGAGAGTAATCGATGGTCAAACGCTCCAGCCGAACGCCACCCCGTCCTTCCCCTATTTTTCCATTTTGAAGGATAGATTATACCGAGTGACGCAGGACACTCAGACGAAAGAGCGAGTCACCCAGTTATTAATTCCAAAGAGCCGCCGGGAATTGGTATTCCAGGCGGCCCACTTTAATCCCATGGCTGGACACCTCGGGCAGGATAAGACACTCGCCCGGATAATGGCCCGATTCTATTGGCCGGGGATTCGCGGCGACGTCCGTAAGTGGTGTACGGCGTGCCGCGAATGCCAGTTAGTAAATCCAGCGGCCATTCCAAAAGCGCCCTTGCGCCCCCTACCATTAATCGAGACCCCGTTTGAAAGAATTGGGATGGATCTCGTCGGGCCATTAGATCGGTCAACACGAGGGTACCGCTTTATATTAGTTCTGGTGGACTATGCAACGCGATACCTGGAAGCGGTGCCTCTTCGCAATATCTCAGCACGCAGTATTGCAGAGGCCCTCTTCCACGTCATCTCCCGGGTTGGAATCCCGAAAGAGATTCTGACTGACCAAGGCACCTCGTTTATGTCACGGACACTGAGCGAACTGTATGGGCTACTAGGTATTAAGCCGATCCGCACCAGCGTTTATCACCCACAGACGGACGGTTTAGTTGAACGGTTCAATCGCACCCTCAAGAATATTATTAAAAAATTCGTAAGTGAGGACGCACGTAACTGGGATAAGTGGCTCGAACCCTTGTTGTTTGCAGTGCGAGAGGTCCCCCAAGCCTCCACGGGGTTCTCCCCGTTTGAATTATTATACGGGCGTAAGCTGCGCGGCATCTTAGATGTACTGCGGGAAAATTGGGAGGAGGGACCTTCACAGAGCAAAAACGAAATTCAGTACATTATGGATCTGCGCGCAAAACTCCACACGCTCACCCACCTAACTCAGGAGAATTTGCGGCAGGCCCAGGAACGGCAAGCCCGCCTGTACAACAAGGGCACGCGCCTTAGAGAGTTCACTCCGGGAGATAAGGTACTCGTCCTGTTGCCCACGTCGAGCTCCAAATTAATCGCCAAGTGGCAAGGACCCTTTGAGGTCACACGGCGAGTCGGGAACGTCGACTATGAGGTTAGGCGAACGGACAGGGAGGGGGCGCTACAGATCTACCACCTCAATCTGCTGAAACTCTGGAATGAGGAGGTCCCCGTGGCGTTGGTGTCGGTAGTTCCGGAGAAGGCGGAGCTGGGGCCGGAGGTCCCTAAAGGGTCATTGGCATCACGTACCTCTCCGGTCCCCTGTGGAGACCACCTCTCCCCGACCCAACTCGCGGAGGTCGCCCAGTTGCAGGCCGAGTTTTCGGATGTGTTCTCGCCCCTGCCCGGTCGCACTAACCTCATAGAACACCACATAGAGACGCCCCCGGGGGTGGTAGTGCGTAGCCGCCCTTATAGATTACCCGAACACAAAAAAAAGGTGGTTCGGGAAGAACTTCAGGCCATGCTCGAAATGGGCATCGTCGAGGAGTCCCACAGTGACTGGAGCAGCCCGGTGGTCTTGGTTCCCAAGGCCGACGGGTCGGTCCGGTTCTGTGTGGACTATAGAAAAGTCAACGCGGTGTCTAAATTCGACGCGTATCCAATGCCTCGTATTGATGGGCTGCTCGATCGACTAGGCACAGCTCGCTTTTACTCTACACTGGATTTGACGAAGGGATATTGGCAGATCCCCTTGACTCCATTATCCCGAGAGAAAACGGCCTTTTCCACACCGTTCGGCTTACACCAGTTCGTCACACTTCCGTTTGGGCTGTTTGGGGCGCCCGCTACGTTTCAGCGGCTGATGGACCGGGTCCTCCGGCCAACGCCACCTATGCGGCCGCGTACCTAGACGACATCATCATTTATAGCAATGACTGGCAGCGGCACCTGCAACACCTGAGGGCTGTCCTTAGGTCGCTGAGGCGGGCGGGACTCACTGCCAACCCGAAGAAGTGTGCGATTGGGCGGGTGGAAGTACGGTATCTGGGCTTCCACTTGGGCAACGGGCAGGTGCGTCCCCAAATTAATAAGACGGCAGCGATTGTGGCCTGCCCGAGGCCCAAGACCAAAAAGGGGGTGAGACAGTTCCTGGGGCTGGCTGGCTACTATCGTAGGTTTATACCTAATTATTCGGACGTCACCAGCCCGCTGACTGACCTCACTAAAAAGGGGGCGCCAGATCCGGTCCAGTGGACGGAGCAGTGCCAGCGGGCTTTCTCTGAGGTAAAGGCTGCACTGTGTGGGGGGCCACTCTTACACTACCCTGACTTCTCTCTCCCTTTTTTGTTGCAGACGGATGCGTCGGACAGAGGGCTGGGGGCCGTTTTGTCCCAGCAGGTGGAGGGGGAAGACCGCCCAGTCCTATACATCAGCCGCAAGCTGTCAGTGCGTGAGGGGCGCTACAGCACCATTGAGAAAGAGTGCCTGGCGATCAAGTGGGCGGTCCTCGCCCTCCGTTACTACCTGCTGGGGCGCTCTTTCACCCTCTGTTCGGACCACGCGCCCCTCCAGTGGCTCCACCGCATGAAGGATGCCAACGCGCGGATCACCCGTTGGTATCTGGCACTCCAACCCTTCAACTTCAAGGTGGTCCACAGGCCGGGGGCGCAGATGGTCGTGGCGGACTTCCTCTCCCATCGGGGGGGGGGGGGGGGGGGAGTCGGCTGCGGGCCGGACGGGCGCCCGGCCTGAGTCGGGCGGTGGGGGTATGTGGCAGCGGGGGTGTGGTCAAGCATCGGTCTGTGACAGGAGGGTGGAGCCGGGGAAGGTGAGTGGCAGATTCGCTACACCTGACTGTAATTAACCTGTGTTTTGTGTGTGTTTTCCCAGTAAACCGCTCCCTATTTTAGGAGGCTGAGAGAGAGCAGAGGGAGCGCGACCCGGGATTGGAGGCTGAGTGTGTGTCTGTGTGCTGCAATTATTAGACTGAAAAGTTTACTAATAAATACGCTGTCACTACCTCCAAACGTTGTCCTGCCGTCCTCTGTGCTCCACCCACTCATTGTCCGCGCTACAGTCTCACTTTCGACATTTGATATGTTGTCTATGTTCTATTGTGAATACAATATCAGTTTTTGAGATTTGTAAATTATTGCATTGCGTTTTTATTTACAATTTGTACTTTGTCCCAACTTTTTTGGAATCGGGGTTGTAACTGAATTGTCTTGGCCAGCCCTAAGGGTCCCATCTGCATCCATCATTGCTGAGGAGTGTGCTCCCATCACCCAATCAAGCATCCAGCCGGAGTAGGTCATGATATTTTTTAACCATATTAACATGCCATTGTTGTGTATTATGTCTGATGTGAAGACTCTCGTCTCTGCGAGCCTACCACACAGATTTAATACTTGTGTCATTTTTAGGGCATACCTAACAACCTGTGTTTTCACTCCCCCCCCCCAATCTGTCCCTCTGAGTTACATGTTGGTCCTGGGATTGAGATGCTGGCCTCTTCTGCCCCTCGGACCTGCTTGATCCATCCTGGTGCCCTGTGTCTGGTCGGAGTTTTATCGCATCGCACCTGTGGAGGATGGCCCCATGAGGACAGTTGAGGGTTATACCTGGAGGATGCTCTGGATTCTTACAGTAATGCTTTTATGGCTGAGGACTACAGTTGACTTGCTAACTTTAGGACTGCAGTTGTCATGAACAGTTTTGCACTTAAGTTTCCATCAATGAAGAGTTATAACATCAACGAAACTGTCTTCATGTTAAAACTGTTAATGTTATAGTCATGCTGTCTGTTGTTGCCCAAATGAGGATGGGTTCCCTTTTGAGTCTGGTTCCTCTCGAGGTTTCTTCCTCATGTCGTCTGAGGGAGTTTTTCCTTGCCACCATCGCCACAGGCTTGCTCATTGGGGATAGATTAGGGACAAAATTAGCTCATGTTTTAAGTCGTTCAAATTCTGTAAAGCTGCTTTGCAACACTGTTTATTGTTAAAAGCGCTATACAAATAAACTTGACTTGAGTTGATTTGACAAATAAAGGCTTCTTCTTCTTCTAAAACTGCTAAAACTTGTAATGTCCTAGCAATCATCACAAAGATACATACAAAAAGCCCAAAAATTCTTACTTACCCCAGAATAAACGATGCAGGATTTACTTTGTAGTGTCTTGATCCCCAGACCTTTAACCCAGACATTTCTCAAAAGTTGTATGCTTCCATACACTTCCACATTTCATCTGTTTGTCCATGTAGAACGATGTCTGCAGCACCAGGTAGTTTGAGATGTTCGGGAACTCAGTGGATGGATAACTTTCCAATTCATAGGAGAAATCCTTCTTTGTTAATGTGTAAGGATCTATCCCATTGAGTGGTTTCTGTATCCACTTCATTTGAGTGTACTTCTTGGTTTTATAACTTGCTTGTTTGCTGTACACAAACATGGCAATAAGTTCTTGTGCTAAAGGACCAGACTAAACTTTTGGATCATTAATCCCTTTTGACTGAGAATACCCTGCATGCATGGTTTTATGTTGGCTTCTGGCACACATATGCAGTTTTAAATACAATACCTACAATTAAAAACAGTTTGTTTTTATTACATTTATTTAATTCCTGGACTCCCATCTGTAACAGGGAGTGGTGTGGTGTTGCATCCCATTAATGCACTTTACAACAGATTATTAGATTCTAATAGAATAGATGAGCCAAAATAATTGGGGATCTTTTTTAATGGGCCCCAACTCATTACAAGTATGAATAGGTGGGCCTTAAAGTAGAAAAGGCTGAGAACCCTTGGGCTACAGTGTAGGATACGGTGTAGGGTACATGGCTATGCCTTTAAGATAACATCAGTGACAGCCATGAATATTTCAACAAGACAATGCTAAACCACATTCTACATACAAAGCCATGGCTGCCAAAGAAGAGGGTGTGCCCCCTCTATCCCCAATAGAGAATGCGTCCTGAATTTTGAAATGAAAAATTATGGCAACGACGACCCCATACTGTTGCACACCTATTTGTGGGAAGTATGGAACAAAATAACACCTGAAATGCTTCATCACTTAGTGACTTCAGTCCCCTAAACATCTTTCAAGTGTTGTGAGAAGGAATGGCATCATTATAAGCTGATAAATGGTTTACTGTCACAACTTTTTTTGAAACGGGTTGCAAAAATGAAAACTGAAATGTGTTTAATTTAGAAAAAAAACAATAAAATTTATGAGGTAAAACATCAAATAATGAGCTTTTGTTTTGAGTGCAATATGGGTCAAGGATTATTTACAAATCATTGTTTTCAGTTTTAATTTCAACATACCGTCCCAACTTATTCCAGTTTGGGGTAGTACACACATGTCAGCCAATCACAATACAAATTAATTATGTGCTTTTGTCACTCTGGGTGACACAGAGGTGTAGTGGTTAGCACTGTCGCCTCACAACAAGAAGGTTCTGGGTTCGAGCCCAGTGGCTGATGGGGGCCTTTCTGTGTGGAGTTTGCATGTTCTCCCCATGTCTGTATGAGTTTCCTCCAGGTGCTCCGGTTTACCCAACAGTCCAAAGACATGCAGAGCTAATTGGTGGCTCTAAATTTACTGTGAGTGTGAATGATTGTTTGTCTCTATGTGTCAGCCCTGTGATGACCTGGCGACTTGTCCAGGGTGTACCCTGCTTCTCGCCCATAGTCAGCTGGGATAGGCTCCAGCTTGCCCGCGACCCTGCACAGGATAAGCGGTTACAGATAATGGATGGATCTGTTACTTTGTCATTCTGGGGATCTTGCTGAGTTTCTCAGATAGACCAGAATTGTAGGGAATGACCATGTTCTTGCATTTGTTCCTGTTATCCTCCTTGTCCGTTATGTTCCTTTTTCTGCTCTTGAAGAACTGCGTGTATCCCAACTGGACTTTCTTCAAGAGCAGAAAAAGGAACATAACGGACAAGGAACAAACGCAAGAATATTATCATTCCCTACATTTCTGGCCTATCTGAGAAACTCAGGAGGATCTTCTACAAACACAACATTCCGGTACATTTCAAACCCAGTAACACCCTGAAGCAGAAACTGGTCCACCCTAAGGACAGAATAGCCAGACACAAACAGGACAGTGTAGTGTATGCAATTCAGTGCAGTGAGGAATGCACGGACTTGTATATTGAGGAAACAAAACAACCGCTTCACAGGCGCATGGCTCAACACAGGAGAGCCAGTTCCTCAGGCCAGGACTCTGCTATCTTCATCTTAACAACAAAGGACACTCATTTCAGGATTGCAACGTATGCATTTTAGCCAGAGAGGATCGTTGGTATGAGCGAGGAGTTAAAGAAGCCATTTTTGTCAACCTGGAACGGCCATCACTGAACAGAGGTGGTGGTTTAAGACATCATTTATCAGCCACCTACAATGCAGTCCTTGGCACACTTCCCAGACAACTGAATGCACACCAAAACCCAGTTGTTTTCAGTGACTCACATGAGGACAGAGAGAACCAACAATCCATTGATCACCCCAATGACTCTTTAGGCCGTTCACACCCAGCCCCCAGTGACCCACACCAACAGGATGACTCAACAGTACCTTAGGATTGCTTTTCATCAATGAGAGGATAAATATCTGATACTCCCTATTAGTCAGACAGAACTGAAGAAGCCTTTCGGATGAGAGGTGAAACGTCTTCAAGAATCTTTAAGCAAGTCCAGTTGCTCTCTTTTACCACCCACAGCTAACCTTATAGCATAACCTAATATCAGGATTTTTTTTTTCCCTGAAAATAAAAACTTTGTCCAAGTAAACTGGCATGTTTTCCATGAAAGGCCAAGAAGCACTTTCTCCATTAATCACTGAACTGTTGCCAGGGCATTAGTAAGGCCATCTGCATAAATTCTAAATGATGGAGTACAGTGCATGTTGTGTATGATATTTTTTTTACAACTGTACTCATGAACTTCAATTTGCCAGTAATCATGCTGAAGATCCATGGGTGAGTATCAATCAGAGCCCGACACTGCATGAAGTGCATTGTTAATACTTAGCAAAGCAAGGGAGTCTTTGACCATTATTGTATTACATTGGTCCATTTTTCTTGCAGGTGAACAAAGGCAATAGATTTCTTCAGCTACATCGGTTTTCAGCTTGTTTTTGTTTTTCTACTGTCTGTTCTCATGTCACTATCAGGTTTTTTTTTTTGGTGCAGTGTCACCAGTGTGTATGTGATGCTTAGTTATGTCTGCTCATATCTATCTCTAACCTCTGAATTATTACTGCACACTGTGGAGCAGTAGCTTGTATATTTGTTTTTAACTATGTCTATGCAAGATTTGTATGTCCTCAGAAATTAAGGTACATATCTGCGTGGTGCAATACTTACTTAATAATGTGGGCAGAAGAAGAACTTTACTCATCACACATACACTTGTGAAATTCCTCTCTGCATTTAACCCATCTGAAGCAGTGAACACACACATGCACAATGAGCACACACACATACCCAGAGCAGCGGGCAGCCATGCTAACAGCGCCCAGGTAGCATTTGGGGGGTAGGTGCCTCAATCAAGGGCACCTCAGCCTAAGGCCACCCAACATTAACCTAACCGCATGTCTTTGAACAGTGGAGGAAACGGGGCAGCTGGAGGAAACCCATGCAGACAGGGGGAGAACATGCAAACTCCACACAGAAAGGCCTCTGTCAGCCACTGGGCTCGAACCTAGAACCTTCTTGCTGTGAGATAACAGTGCTAACCACTACACCACTGTGCTACCCAGTATAGCACCACATGACATTGTGTCCACTATTGACTAAATGAACATTGGATGTATGTTGTCAAAAATGCTACACAAATAAACTGACAACTCATATTTATGCAGAAATACAGAAAAATTTAAAGGGTTCACAAACCTTCAAGCACCATTATAGCTACCTTTTCAGTTGTGAGCTTAATGCTACACTAAGCATGTACAGAGACAATCATGTGGCTATGGTCACTTTCTTTTAAGAAATTTGCAGGATGTTACTGACCAGTGTTACAAACATCTACAGTCATTCCCAAATACAATCATGACTATTCGTGCTATTATCCAGTCAGCCAATCACATTGCAGCAGAGCAATGCATAAAATCATACAGATACAGGTCAAGAGTTTCAGTTAACATTTACATTAAACAGGAAAATGGGAAAAATGTGATCTCATTGACTTTGACATGGTTGTTGGTGTCAGATGAACTGGTTTGAGACTGGACACTTGAAGACTGGAGGAACATCACCTAGTCTTTTTCCAGTCTTCACCTGTCTAGTTTCAGTGAATCTGTGCCCACTGTCGCCTCAGATTCCTGTTCTTGGCTGACAGGAATATAACCCCATATAGTGTTCTCCTAAAGATTTGATGTGTTGTGCATGCCTAGATGCTTTTCTTCTCACCCCTAAAGAGTAGTTATTTAAAGAGTAAAAGAATGAAGAATCGTTATTTATTGTATGGTGGAAGCTTTGAAAAATTACAAAGACAAATGGCGTTCAAACTGAACACTAATGGCTAACACGCTGCAGTTTACAAAGAAGAAAAGGCAGGCAGACCTTTTCATCTTGGACTTGCATATATCACACTCAAACTAGCATAAACACTGAACTGGTTATGCTAGTTCCTTCACTTCTTCAAAATAAAGCACGTCCTGTCATCACAGTCCATAGAAATAAATTCAATTAAAATCAGATGATCCCTATCAGCATACTGTAAATTATGTAAATAGCATGTTTTAACATTTCATTAAAACAATTTTAAACTAACAACATGAATTTAATCTATTTACTTATTCTACCTTCTTACTTAATCCAAACAATTCACAGCATTATTTCAATTAATATACCCTGCCTGTGAGCTCAAACCATTCTGTCCAGTCATCTTTGACTTTTCTCATCAACAAGATATTTGCACTTGCAGAATTGCTGCTCTCTGGATTTTTTGTTTTGTTTGTTTTGTTTTTCTCACCATTCTCTGTAGATTCTAGACACTGTTGTGCATGAAAATCCCAGGAGATCAGCAGTTTCTGAAATACTCAAAACAGACCATGTGACAATAACAACCAAGCCATGCTCAAAGTCACTGAGATCACAGTTTCTTGAATGAACTGAAGCTCTTGACATGTATATGCATTTCCATGCTGCCACATAATAGCTGAATGGATAACTGCACAAATAAAAAAGGTGTACGTGTTCCTATTAAAGTGGCTTGTGAGTGTATGTTACAGTGTATTTTTATTATGTAACATACACTGTATTCATATGCATATTCATATTCATATGCAGTAAAAAATAGATCAGATACAAACATCAGAATATTTTTTGACACACTGTTAAAGGGCACAGAATCCTGTGTAGATCTCTTAATAATAAGTAAATATTATGACTAAGAACTTGCAAGTTGAACTTCTGAGCATTCCCATAATTTTATGTATCACAGTAATGATGTTTCTTGACAAATGAAATAATGAAACAATGTTATTAAAATATATGATAATAAATATTTATTTCTTATATATCTATTATTTCTACATATATACAGAATAATTGTGTACATGTGTTGAGTGGGTATCTATTTGGTATTAATTATATAAGGTATTATCAATCGTGTGAAAAAGAAAGTACACCTTCTTTTAAATGCATGTTTGTTTGGGTTTTGTTTTGTTTTTTTTATTCAGACATGAACATCATCTGATCCTCATCAGGTCCTAAAACTTCGTAAATCTAACATCAGTTGACCAGCACCACATTCCACTGTGTCATTATTTACAGTGGGGCAAAAAAGTATTTAGTCAGTCACCAATCGTGCAAGTTCTCCCACTTAAAAAGATGAGAGAGGCCTGCAATTTTCATCTTAGGTATACCTCAACTATGAGAGACAAAATAAGAAAAAAAAATCCAGAAAATCACATTGTCTGATTTGTAAAGAATTTATTTGCAAATTATGGTGGAAAATAAGTATTTGGTCAATAACAAAAGTTCATCTCAATACTTTGTTATATACCCTTTGTTGGTAATGACAGAGGTCAGACGTTTTCTGTAAGTCTTCACAAGGTTTTCACACACTGTTGCTGGTATTTTGGCCCATTCCTCCATGCAGATCTCCTCTAGAGCAGTGATGTTTTGGGGCTGTCGCTGGGCAACACGGACTTTCAACTTCCTCCAAAGATTTTCTATGGGGTTGAGATCTGGAGACTGGCTAGGCCACTCCAGGACCTTGAAATGCTTCTTACGAAGCCACTCCTTCGTTGCCCAGGCGGTGTGTTTGGGATCATTGTCATGCTGAAAGACCAGCCACGTTTCATCTTCAATGCCCTTGCTGATGGAAGGAGGTTTTCACTCAAAATCTCACGATACATGGCCCCATTCATTCTTTCCTTTACACGGATCAGTCGTCCTGGTCCCTTTGCAGAAAAACAGCCTCAAAGCATGATGTTTCCATCCCCATGCTTCACAGTAGGTATGGTGTTCTTTGGATGCAACTCAGCATTCTTTCTCCTCCAAACATGACAAGTTGAGTTTTTACCAAAAAGTTCTATTTTGGCTTCATCTGACCATATCACATTCTCCCAATCCTCTTCTGGATCATCTGAATGCTCTCTAGCAAACTTCAGACGGGCCTGGACATGTACTGGCTTAAGCAGGGGGACACGTCTGGCACTGCAGGATTTGAGTCTCTGGCGGCGTAGTGTGTTACTGATGGTAGCCTTTGTTACTTTGGTCCCAGCTCTCTGCAGGTCATTCACTAGGTCCCCCCGTGTGGTTCTGGGATTTTTGATCACCATTCTTGTGATCATTTTGACCCCACGGGGTGAGATCTTGCATGGAGCCCCAGATCGAGGGAGATTATCAGTGGTCTTGTATGTCTTCCATTTTCTAATAATTGCTCCCACAGTTGATTTCTTCACACCAAGCTGCTTACCTATTACAGATTCAGTCTTCCCAGCCTGGTGCAGGTCTACAATTTTGTTTCTGGTGTCCTTTGACAGCTCTTTGGTCTTGGCCATAGTGGAGTTTGGAGTGTGACTGTTTGAGGTTGTGGACAGGTGTCTTTTATACTGATAACGAGTTCAAACAGGTGCCATTAATACAGGTAACGAGTGGAGGACAGAGGAGCCTCTTAAAGAAGAAGTTGCAAGTCTGTGAGAGCCAGAAATCTTGCTTGTTTGTAGGTGACCAAATGCTTATTTTACCGAGGAATTTACCAATTAATTCATTAAAAATCCTACAATGTGATTTCCTGGATCCTTTCCCCCCATTCTGTCTCTCATAGTTGAAGTGTACCTATGATGAAAATTACAGGCCTCTCTCATCTTTTTAAATGGGAGAACTTGCACAATTGGTGGCTGACTAAATACTTTTTTGCCCCACTGTACTTGCTAAACAAAGAAAAAGCAGCCTGTATGTGGAAGCCATATGTAAAAAAAAAAAAAAAGTAAACATACTACTTCCACATCAGTTAACATAGTAATTTGCATCCAGGAGTAACTAATCAAACACAGCCGATTTTTTGGTCTGATGTGTGGCCACCTTTATAAAAGCATAACTTTTGACAGTCTAGTGATCTGGTGCCATTACATTTCTTTGTCCATCCCTTGCCAAGAGGACAAGGCAGCAGCAGTGATTTCATAGAATCAGTTGTTTCTACATATCAGTCTAGGAAGAGTTATTCAAATCCATCATTCTACAGTAAGAAGGATTAAGAAATGGAGAACATTCAAGACTGCTGCCAAGCTTTCCAGGAGTGAATGTCCAATTAAATTCATCCTAATGTCAGACCATTTAATCATAAAAATTACAAAGAACCCAAGAGTTACATCTATGGACCTGCAGGACTCTGTTAAAATTTTAAATGACTGGAAAAAAAGACCAAGTATGGCTTTTATGGAAGGGTAGCCAAGAAAGAGCCTCTTCTCTCAATGCAAGCATAGTTTGCAATGATACATCTAATGAATCATTTAATGGTGCATCTAATGGCCAAACATGGCATAACACCACAGATACATGTGGTTAAGGGTTGATGATATGGCCATGTTTTGTAACCACAGTTCCAGTGCACTTTAAGATCAGTAATCAATCATGAAATTCTCATTATCAAATCATCATACCAAATCATTCTGGAGGCAAATCTGAGGCTAGCAGATAAAGCTTGGCCTAAACTGGTTTATGCAACAAGACAGTGATCCTAAGCATACCAGCAAAAGTATAACTGAATGGCTTAAAGATAAAAGGTATTAAACAAGGTTTTAGAATCGGCAAGTTTAAGTCCAGACCTCAACCCTATCAAAATGCTGTAGCATGACATTAAGACAGCTGTAAACAAGTGAATGTCTTCAAACATCAATCAACTAAAACAATATCATAAGGAAGAATGGGCTGAAACTCTCCCAAGATAATATGAGAGACCCATAAACCCATGCATAAAATGTTTACTACAAGTTGTTGCTGCTAAAGCTGGTTCTATCAGCTGCTGAGTGATTGGGTATACTCCATTTTTCACCTACAGGCTTATTTGTGGCAAATAAATATTGACACAGTGGAATCTGTGATGTGGTGTTTGTTACCTGATGTTAGTTTAATTGGGTTTAAGGACCTAGTGAGGACGAGATTATGTTTATTATGTCTGGAAGAAACCATAGAATTAAAAGAGGGTGTATTTTTTTTCTTATAATTGTATAAATATCCTTAATGATTTTTTTTAAAGATTGTCTTCATTCTTTAATTAACAGATTTTGACAGAAAAAAAATCTACCAAAGACATACAAGCATGCAATACAAAAATGCCTCCATATATTAACATTCTGTTACAAAGACAAACATTCATATAAAAAGTTTATATTTCACACCCTAAAGAGTTCTTCTATTTGTCCCTTTGGGGGAACTCTTAAAGGTTTTATGTGGAACCTACCACAGGAAAGGTTCCAAGTAGAGCTGTTTTAGAAACCTTGGGCCATTAGCAATCCAAAAGGAAAAAGATTTTTTTAATAGACTATCACACTCATATAATAATTTAATAAATATAATTATATAATTATTAATAAATATAATTATTAATAATTATATTATTTATAATTTTGGGCTCAGTTGTCTACCTTTGGGACGACATTCATAGTTATGTGGTTTCAAAGTATCCATTTGTTTATTTGAATATCCATTTGACGACATGAATTGGTGAAGGGATCGATCTTCTTTCCAGTGTCTCTTTGAGGCTTCTTTTGTGTTCTCATAAACAGGGGCTTCTAAAAAGTACACACACACACACACACACACACATACATACACACATATATATATATATATATATATATATATATATATATATATATATATATATATATATACACACAGTGCTCGGCGTAAATGAGTACACCCCCTTTGAAAAGTAACATTTTCAACAATATCTCAATGAACACAAACAATTTCCAAATTGTTGACAAGACAAAGTTTAATATAACATCTGTTTAACTTATAACGTGAAAGTAAGGTTAATAATATAAACTTAGATTACACATTTTTTCAGTTTTACTCAAATTAGGGTGGTGCAAAAATGAGTACACCCCCACAACAAAACCTACTACATCTAGTACTTTGTATGGCCTCCATGATTTTTAATGACAGCACCAAGTCTTCTAGGCATGGAATGAACAAGTTGGCGACATTTTGCAACATCAATCTTTTTCCATTCTTCAACAATGACCTCTTTTAGTGACTGGATGCTGGATGGAGAGTGATGCTCAACTTGTCTCTTCAGAATTCCCCAAAGAAAATAATTTCTTTACACCACAAAGGTGAAGGCTACAAGAAGATCAGCAAAGCTTTACTTATCAGTCAGAATACTGTAGCAAAAGTGCTACAAAAATTTAAGAAAGATGGAACTGCAACCATCTCACAGAGACATCCAGGTCGTCCACGGAAGTTAACACCTCGACAGGAGCGTCTTCTGATGAGAAGGGTTGAAGAAAATCGGCATGCAAGTTCACTGCAGTTATCTAAAGAAGTAGAAAGCCAAACTGGGGTGACTATTTCCCGTGACACAATACGGCGTACACTGCAGAAGAATGGCATGTGTGGATGCCGTCCAAGACAGAAGCCTCTCCTAAAGCCCAGGCACAAAAAAGCCCACCTAGAGTTTGCCAGGGCCCATGCTGACAAAGATGAAGACTACTGGGACTCTATACTCTGGAGTGATGAGACCAAGATAAATGTTTTTGCAACTGATGGCTTCAAAACTGTATGGCATCGCAAAGGTGAGGAATACAAAGAAAAATGCCTGGTGCCTACAGTGAAACAAGGTGGTGGCAGTGTCCTTATGTGGGGCTGCATGAGTGCTGCTGGTGTCGGGGAGCTGCATTTCATTGATGGCATCATGAATTCACAGATGTATTGCTCTATACTGAAAGAGAAGATGCTACCATCACTCCGTGCCCTTGGTCGTCGTGCACTTTTCCAACATGACTAAACACACATCTAAGGCCACTGTTGGATTTCTGAAGAAGAACAGGGTGAAAGTGATTCAGTGGCCAAGTATGTCTCCTGATCTGAACCCAATCGAACACCTATGGGGAATTCTGAAGAGACAAGTTGAGCATCACTCTCCATCCAGCATCCAGTCACTAAAAGAGGTCATTGTTGAAGAATGGAAAAAGATTGATGTTGCAAAATGTCGCCAACTTGTTCATTCCATGCCTAGAAGACTTGGTGCGGTCATTAAAAATCATGGAGGCCATACAAAGTACTAGATGTAGTAGGTTTTGTTGTGGGGTGTACTCATTTTTGCACCACCCTAATTTGAGTAAAACTGAAAAATGTGTAATCTAAGTTTATATTATTAACCTTACTTTCACGTTATAAGTTAAACAGATGTTATATTAAACTTTGTCTTGTCAACATTTTGGAAATTGTTTGTGTTCATTGAGATATTGTTGAAAATGTTACTTTTCAAAGGGGGTGTACTCATTTATGCTGAGCACTGTATATATATATATATATATATATATATATATATATATATATATATATATATATAGTCTTTTTTTTTCTTATATGGTCATTAATGCACAGGTGTCTCATGACTGAGGACAAATAACTTGCTCTGCAAATGTTGCACACGAGCTCTGAAACCACAAGCAGCTTAAAACACCCTGTCTTATCTGAATTGGACAGCTCATCTGTGTCTGATTCATATCACACACCACCTACACATGTATGTGCTGCAGCAAGACCCAAGAAAAAGCAAACCTGACCTCAAACAGTTTTCCTCTGCTGTGCACGAGTCTTTCACATGCAGTCATGTTAAATGAGTATACGTTCATGATTGCCTACACTCTTTTTTGTCTCTCTGTGGAAACTCATAAAGGTACTATGTACAATCCTACAACAGGGTGTGCCATTCCAAATAAGTCTCTATGTGATCCAAGGAGAGTCCATTTTAGAAAGCTTAGCACTTAACCACTCAAAGAATAAGTTGAAAGACTGTCTGCAGGGGTCAGTGTAATGCCATATAACAACGTTTGCATCAGCATAATCTGCCTGTCTGTGTACATAATCATGAGGTTTACTATGAATAAAAGTTTTTAGCACCTTTTTTTCTTCCACATATGACCGTTGTGATGATCACAGTTGCTACAATCAAAGCACAACCCACTGCCACAGCTACCCACAGCCACCAAGGAGGAGCACTTTGAGTTTCAGGCACTGAAAAGAAGAAAGAGAAGAGAAATACTGAATACCTTACAATTTTTTTTCGAATAATTAATTCCAAAGACAGTTAGTTCTAACAAAGTTACTTATGCAGTTTTTTTTTCTTCCCCTGAAGTCAGCCATACTCTAATGTCATTTCTTTTTCTCGGCAAAATCATAAAGAACTTAGGCAAGAATAAAATAGGGTAAAATCACTATAAACTGAAAAGTAGGATGAAATTAATATTAAATAATACTTAATTAATTAAAAATAAGACTGCTCAAATTTTAGAGCAACCAGGTACTATGTATACTATTTATTCGGCTAGGTTTGTTTGTTTGTTTGTTTGTTTTTGTCTTTGTTTTGTTTGCAGTGAATATTCTTCTTTTTCAGTTCAGCATTCATAGAAACAATGACAAAAAAAATTTAAATTAATTTTTAATATTGCAGTAACAGTTAAGCATGTTGGTCTTTGGGTCTGATGCAAAAAAAATAATAATAATAAAAATTAAAAAATAAATCCCTAGAAAGATGAGCACAGGATGCTTCAGAGTCCCAAAACCAGCATAGACAAATTTACTGGTCACACAGTACACTTGTCACAACAGTTTTGTCAGCCACAGGCGCATGGTGTAAACAGCACTCCCACCACTCAGACCCGACAAAAAAAAATAGTTCTGTCTCGCAATAACAATTACTGTGAACTTAAGGATGTCCAATTTTTTTTTTTTTTAAATTCAGTGTTAGGTCAGCACTCTGAGTCCCAAACACTCACTTATAATGCCCTTCTCCAAAACCAGACCCCAAATACCACTGGCAGATGCATTCTAATCTCAGCAAGAGGGGCATAAGCTCCAGCTTTCATGGCGAGATTAGTTCTGCAAAAACAGTGGGAGAACTTCATGCCTCGCAGCCTCTCATGCTTTGGTGGCCAGATCATTCTGCCCAAAGTTGTATCACCTAGTTTTGTTAACCAGTGGATTACCCTACACCATTTTATGATGAAGAAATGGCAGAGCTTTCTTTGTTATGCCCAGTATAATTATGCGCTGGGAATATGGTGCTATTTGGGCTGAACTATTCAATCATAAGATCAACTATTTATCAATTTCAGAGGAAAGATGTGAAAAGCCCCACTGTCTAAACAGACACTGGCCCATGAGGTGATGGAAGTCATCACAATAGCCAGAGGGCTAGATACCCAGCTTCTCCAGGGACATGGCATTCTGAAAGAAGTGCTTCCTCCTTATAGGCATATCTTAGAAGTGTGTCACTCCAGGAACTCTGAGTTGCTGTTACCTGGCTGTTATCATGTATGTCCTCCAGTCTCTACAAAGTTAATGTCAGCCCAGTGACATGAGCATGGGAGTATTTTTCCCCTTGTTTTCTCCTCAATTTGGCCACTTACCAATTCCCATTTACCAGACATTTTTCATCCATTATCCATAACCACTTACCCTGTGCAGGGTCGTGGGCAAGCTGGAGCCTATCCCAGCTGACTACTGTATGGGCGAGAGGCGGGGTACACCCTGGACAAGTCGCCAGATCATCCCAGGGCTGACACATAGAGACAAACAACCATTCACATTCATACCTATGGTCAATTTAGAGCCACCAATTAGCCTAACCTGCATGTCTTTGGACGGTGGGGGAAACCGGAGCACCTGGAGGAAACCCACGCAGACTCCACACAGAAAGGCCCCATCGGCCACTGGGCTCAAACCCAGAACCTTCTTGCTGTGAGGCAACAATGCTAACCACTACACTACCATGCAGCCCAGCCTACGCATGCAAAACACAATGGATTGAACTAGATAAATTCATGAACACTATATAAACACAAAACAAATTCAACCTCAAGAACATAAACACTAAATAAATTCAACATATATTCAAGATATCACCACTTGTTAAGATGTCATTTTTTGCAGTTTAATCTTTTAATCTTTTATCGATAGGACATGTCCCTTTCTATTTTAAGCATGCTACTATCCAGCCCATATTAAGGAAACCTAATTTATACCCTGCATTATCAAAGAACTAGAGGCCTATATCTAAACTTCTATTTATGTCTAGAACTTTAGAGAAGGTTGTCGCTATACAAATCACTGCTGCATTGGAGACGCACAATATTTACGATAAGCTCCAGTCTGGGTTTCAGAAATGGCACTCTAGTGAAACTGTTTTTTGAGGGTTTCCAGTTATATTCTAATGTTCACTGATGCAGGTGGTTATTCTTTTTTAAGAGGTTACATGACTAGGAGGGCATATCAGGTACAACATTAGACTGATTTACAGCTTATCTTACTGATAGAAGCTTCACCATCTCTATTAGAGATGTTGCATTTGATTCCTCTCCACTATCTTGTGGTGTCCCGCAGGGCTCCGTTCTGGGGGCCCTGCTATTCTCTTTATATCTGCTGCCTTTGCGTCAGATCACTGACAGATTTAATGTCCCATATCATTTGTTTGCAGATGATGGCACAAAGACTGTCTTAAAACTATTAGGGACTGGAGAGGGGGAAAAAAAGCTTCTTACAGTTTAATGCCAATAAGATAGAGGTTCTGATTGTTAACCCAGATAATGCTGCTCCCATGACCAGGCATGGGCTTCTTTCATCTCCTGCCCACTCCAACCTGCATAATTTAGGGGTTATGTTTGATCAGTTCACATTATTCATGTTAAGCGGCTGACAGCTAACCTGTGTTAAGCAGCTGACCAGCTCTTGTTTTTTTTTCCACCTAAGAAACATTAGTAAATTGAGATTTATAGTGTAAATGCAAAGCTAGAGAGAGATGTTTATACATTCTTGTATTTCATCTGACTACTGTACTGACATCGTGACTACTGCAATGCACTACAAGTCTGCCCTTCATCATCTGCAGTTAATTCAGAATGCTGCTGCAGGTTTACTAGGTCAAACAGATAGTATCACTCCCCTACACAAATCTCTTCACTGGCTTCCTGTTGCATTTAGGACACAGTTTAAAATTCTCCCTCTTAATTGTACAGTCTGGCTCCTGGATAGGTGTCTGGTTTTCTTCACCCTCACTCATCTTCTTGCTCACGCAGGTTAAATAGGCTAAATCTACTATCAGTCCCACACACCCACCTGAAGACCCATGGTGATTGAACGGTTGAGGTCGTAGGACCTAAACTGTGGAATGCTCTACCTACACTTCTAAGAATTGCTGATTCAGTGAACTGTTTTAAAAGGCAGTTAAATACATATTTGTTTAGACAGGTGTTTGGGTAATATGTTGCATTGCTCTGCATTTATTGTGTATTTCTACTGTCAGTCTATTGATATTCTAATGTCATTGTGTTGAAATGCTGATGAAGAAGATGATGATAATTATTAAAATTAAACTGATTTGGGGTCTCAATTTAAATGACTGAATGTTGTAGGACTGATATAGGCAAGACTAGTTGAAAGTACGGTAGACTAAACTCTACTACAGAAAGCATCACTAAAATAATGCAATGAAGTAAACCTTAATAAATGTTCTTCTGAAGCTCTCTAGTTACCTCAATCCAACAATGCAAATAAAATTAGCTCAATTACTGATGAACTAGCTGTGAATGTATAAAATATTCCAATGAATACACACACAAAAAGAAAACCTGCCTATATAATCCAAAGTTGTACCACAAGTTGTAGTTGAATTTGTTGTAGTTTCTTCCAAAGGACTCTCTGTGGGTAATTCTGCAAAAAGAGAAACATATTAATATGAGATATCTTAGTTAGATTTTAAATGTAGTGTAGTTAGTGATAGATGATGTTGTGAGATATCCATCTCAATTTAATCAATTTTCAATTTAATGTTCAATTTAATGCTAATTTATTATTTATGAGAATAATGGAACTGTATGCTAAGCACTTAACCCAGGTGTTTGCAATTTTTTTTGTACAACTTAACCCCTAATGGACATCATGAATTTTCTGCAACCCCAAGCCATGACCATGCTACTCTTTTTTAAATTCCACATTTATAATGTAGTAATTTAAATTAAAAATATAATTTATAATTTATTGTTCAAGTCCTATACAAATGTAGCATGTCAAGATAGCAAATAAAGATCAAAAGGACACAGTGCACTCTTCATTTAAATATGTCTTGTTTGAATGTGACTCCAAGTAACATTTCAACATTTGTAAAATAACTGAATAAATTAAATTTGATTTGTTGAGATGTAAAAGAAATTAGGTCTTCTTAATTTCAAAAAATGATTGATACTTCTAACTATGCTATGATTCCTTTTTATGAAAATATATTTGGTGCATAAATAGATTTAACATGAACGCAGAGTGATTGTATACCTTCAGATACTTCCTGAGGGTTTTGTTATATAATTCCTACAGTCATATAGGGTATATCCTCATATATATGAAATAGTACTTACCAATGACCAGTTGAGTGCCATTGCTGTGTCTGTGGATGAGTCGAGGAATATCCTGTGTGACCTTACAAAAATACCATCCTTGGTCATTGAAAGTAACATTTCTAATAGTCAAATGTGAAGTATTCCCTTCTTTGTCTTCACTGTAATGACTCACACTGGAGCCATTGGATGAGTTTAATTTAATCTTCTCAGCATTATTAAAGTAAGGAGTTTTGCCAAAAAACCAGTACACTTTGAGCCCTTTAACATTTGCCTGGAAAGTGCAGTGAATGGTTTCATCTGACCCTATACATGCCATAACTGTCTCTGGAGTGTTTGGATCGATAAGTGTCCCCTGAACTCTGGTGTTAATTATGGCTCCCACTGTCAGGAAAAACACAGGGAAGACATCACATTTAAATTAAAGATAAAGGATTACAGTTCCTATCATTAAACTTGAGTTTGTACTGTAAACAGGAGCTTGTAATCTGACAAAAGTATCTGAATATGAATTTCATATATATATATATATATATATATATATATATATATATATATATATATATATATATATACACATACTAGTGCATCTCAAATCTCAAAAATTAGAATACCATGAAAAAGTTCCTTTTTTTCATAATTTAATTCAAAAAGGTAAACTTTCATTCTATATTCATTACATGTAAACTGAAATATTTAAAGCCTTTTTTGTTTTAATTTTGATGGGTATGGCTTATAGCTCATGAAAATCAGAAATCCAGTATCTCAAATTATGAGAATATTCCCTAAGATCAATCAAAAAAAAGGATTTACAATACAGAAATGTCCAACTTCTGAAAAGTATATTCATTTATACACTCAATACTTGGTTGGGGCTCCTTTACCATGAATTACTGTATCAATGCGGTGTGGCATGGAGGTGATCAGTCTGTGGCACTGCTGAGGTGTTATTGAAGCCCAGGTTGCTTTGATAGTGGCCTTCAGCATATCTGTATTTTTGGGTTGGGTGTTTCTCATCTTCCTCTTGACAATACCCCAATGGGGTTCAGGTCAGGCAAGTTGGCTAGCCAATCAAACACAGCAATATCATGGTCAGCAAACCATTTGGTAGTAGTTTTGGCACTGTGGGTAGGTGCTAAGTCCTGCTGGAAAAGGAAATCAGCATCTCCAAAAAGCTCGTCAGCAGATGGAAGCATGAAGTGCTCTAAAATCTCCTGGTAGATGGCTGTGTTGACTTTGGACTTGATAAAATACAGTGGACCAACACCAGCAGATGACATGGCACCCCAAATCATCACAGACTGTGGAGACTTCACACTGGGCTTCAAACATCTTGGATTCTGTGCCTCTACACTCTTCCTCCAGACTCTAGAACCATGATTTCCAAATTAAATGCAAAATGTACTTTCATCTGAAAAGAGGACTTTGGACCACTGAGCAACAGTCCATTTCTTTCTCTCCTTAGCCCAGATAAGACACTTCTGACATTGTCTCTGGCTCAGGAGTAGCTTGATATTAGGAATGCGAAAGTTGTATACCCTTCCTTGAAGATGTCTGTTTGTGATGGGTCTTGATACACTGACACCAGCCTCAGTCCACTCCTTGTGAAGCTCTCCCAAGTTTTTGAATCAACTTTTATTGACAATCCTCTCAAGACTGCGGCCATCCCTGTTGCTTATACACCTTTTCCAGCCACCCTTTTCAGCAATGACCTTTTGTGGCTTACCCTCCTTGTGGAGGGCATCAGTGATCATCTTCTGGACAACAGTCAAGTCAGCAGTCTTCCCCATGATTGTGGTTGTGTGTACTGAACTAGACCGAGAGATACACTGTGTTCATACTGTTTTACTCAAACTCGAAATGAAATATTCTAATATTTTGAGATGGGTTTTTTTTATGTTTTTGTACTGTATGCCATACTGATTAAAATTAAAATAGAAAAATGCTTGAAACATTTTAGTTTATGTGTAATGAGTCTATAATATATAACATTTTCACTTTCTTAAATAACTGATGGAAAATATTGAACTTTTTCACAATATTCAAATTTTTTTGAGATGCACTAGTACACACACACACACACACACAAAATCACATCACATTAAATATGTCTTTTACTCTGGTGTATTTTAAAGCAATATTTTACCATTATTTTTTGTACAGCTTAAACATGCCTAGGGGTAAGATTTGCCTTTTAAACCTACTATACAAAATTACAGGATATGGTTGTAAGATTTTTTTTAAAAAATCAGATACAAATCTCAGACATTTTAATATTAAAAAAATACAGATTTTATGTAAATTAGGCCAAAGGTGAAGCATAGAGGATTCCCAGAGAAAAGCAAATGCTCTGAGACTCTCAAAGAATAAGTGCTTCTAAATTCCTATTAAGGATCTAAACTTTGCTTATGAGCATTGAAGGTTTAATATCACTAGTTATTTGCGCGAAACATACTTTTTTATTCACTGCTCAGGACAAATTCATTTTATATTATCTAACTATTAAAATATTAAGCACTCACTTATTATAGGTTCAGTAATATTTAATATTGGCCATGGCTGTTCATTGAAAATTTCTAATCATAGAACACATCATTAAAATTTCCATTATATTCAAAATGATATTATTTCTATTTCTTCTTATTTTTTGTTTGTTTATTGAAGTTTAGATTAAACCTATTCAAGTCAAGAGACCACTTAAACAATCTATCAACAACAAAAATGTGACAATAAATATAACAACATTGATGATGGTAGATTGTGATTTCCATCACTGTAAGAATTTTTTTTTCTTTTTTTGTCTGAACCCCCTTGACTTTGAGAATCTTGGTTATAGGACAATGCTATAAATGTGAAAAACTCAGTTTACTCAAATAATTAGAGAGTACTAATAAATTAGAAATAAATGCACCCCCACCCAAAAATGATTAACTTAGACTTTCAACATTTTGCCTTTTGTTGCATGATAGAATACATTTCAAAATAACATAAACATTTTTCATTTATCTTGTATAGGTATGAATGTAAAATGTCTGACCTGTGAGCAATAGCAGAAAATTCCTGTTAAATGCTGTTGAATCCATTTTTCTTGATAAAACTAATACACCCAGAACCTCTTAACAGAACCAGAGTAAAGTACAAAGGAAATGCCTTGTGTGTCGGGGGGGTTGCACACTTACAACACTGGCAAATATGTTGTAATAAAGGTATGTGAAAGGTTGGTGTTACACACTAGTTTGTGATGTCAAAGGGGTCTAAGGCTGAACGAGGCAGGTTTATGTGAAATTGTAATGAAAACCTAAAGCAGCAAAAGAAGTGAGGAGGAAGTCTATGCACAGAGAAACCACTCAAACCACCAGCACCACTATGAATCAAGCATGAAAATAAGGAAGGAAAAAGACAGCATGTACAAAAAGAGTAACAATACAGGGTTAGTCAAAATTATGTTAACGCTTAAATGGTAGAAACCAATCAGATCTGTAGTGGAAGTTCATCAATGGTATACTGCTGCACCATCTGTAAGTAGACATCTGACATCACTGTTGGGGTGTCAGAAAAGTAAGGCCCAATTACGCCAGCAGTGGTCATGGCACACCACACATTCAGGAGAAAAAATAATCCATTGGTGTTAACATAATTTTGACTAACCCTGTATTTACTTGCATGTTTAATATATTACTTAAATAGAGTTAACACTAACATAAAGGAATACAGTAGGGACTATAGATATAGTGTGAGTCATTACACAGTGAGAAAAACAGTGTGTGAAATCAGGTCAACCACATAAAGGCCAAACAAGAAACAAAACCTACGTAACACCTGCATGATGCTGAATGTGAAACTCAGACACACCAGTAATTTAAGAACCAAAAAAAACATTCTGAACCCAAACTCACAGAATCCAAACATGCATGCGTGCGTGTGTGCATGTGTGCGTGTTTGTAAAAACCCTTCACATGGTCTGTTATATAGTTCTGAAACCTACACATTTTCCTGCACTGAAATGTTTCTCTTTTGCACATAGTCATAGGAAAAAGAAAGCACACCCTCTTTCAATTCTGTTTTTATTTATTAGCGCCTAAAAAAATTAAATTTGGTTGTACCAGGCAACAGTTTCATTATTGCCTTTTGTTATAACTTACACCTTACACCTATTAAAACTGACCCTAGTAGGTCTGTTGTTCACCATAAATAAAATTAAAAATTCAGGTCAAAATGATCAATGCAGGGTAAACAGGGTATGATCATAAAGTTATTTTACTTTCTTTGCATTTATACCATGATAGTCATGGTATATGTTCAGTGCACATGGACATCTTGCAGAAATACATTTTCTTTAACAGAACACATAAACAGGAGGGTTTATCCAATTACAAATCAGCTAATTAGCTATTAGCTAGTGTAGTGAGGTCTTTCCTCAGTTCAGACAAATTGTCATCAAATTGAGATATTAATAAGGCAGTTAATAGAAAATACACTCACTGTCCACTTTATTAGGGACACCTGCACATTCATGCAGTTATCTAATCAGCCAATCATGTGGCAGCAGCACAATGCAAAATCTCATGCAGACAGATGTCAAGAGCTTCAGTTAATGTTTCCATCCAACATCAGAATGGGGGGAAACGTTATCTCTGGGATTTCATCTGTGGCTGGTTTGAGTATTTTCTAACACAACAGTCTCTACAGTTTATACAGAATGGTGAGGAACAACAAACAAACAAAATCCTGTGAGCAACAATTCTGTGTGTGGAAACATCTTGTTGATAAGAGAGGTTAGAGGAAAATGGCCAGTGGTAGGTTTCCTGATAATGTTGCTCTTTAGAGCTAAAGAGAGAATTCAGAGACTCTCTTCAGCAACGATAGTTGTCTCTGTACATGGTTTCCCTGAACTCACTCGTAAGAAGGTGCAAACAGATTGATGAGGATATTGTTATGTTGCCGTCTGTTTGCTTTTTCCTGAATGTTCAACATAACTTGGTGTTCATGATATGATATGTTATGATAGCATCAATGAAGAATTGCTTTGTTTGGAATTGAATGTGGTTTTTGTTTTTTAAGATTCTTCTAGATCTTGTCTAGAATATTAAAGATCCTTGAAAATCTTGACAAAAAATTCTAAAGATCCTTGAAGACCTTGAAATGAACTTTGAAGATTCTTGTAGATCCTTGAAGATCTTGACAAAAAAATAAAGATCCTTGAAGATCTTGACAAGATCTTTGTAGATCTTTGAAGATCTTGGCAAGAATAATAAAGATCCTTGAAGATCTTGTCAAGAACTTTAAAGATCTTGCCAAGAATTCTAAAGATCCTTAAAAATCTTCAAAAAAAAAAACTTTGAAGATCCTTGAAGATCTTGGCAAAAAGTTAAAATATCTTTGTAGATCCTTGAAGATCTTGCCAAGAATTTTAAAGATCCTTGAAGACCTTTTGAGGATCAAATCAAATCAAGTTTATTTGTACAGCGCTTTTAACAATAAACATTGTCGCAAAGCAGCTTTACAGAATTTGAACGACTTAAAACATGAGCTAATTTTATCCCTAATCTATCCCCAATGAGCAAGCCTGTGGCGACGGCGGCAAGGAAAAACTCCCTCAGACGACATGAGGAAGAAACCTCGAGAGGAACCAGACTCAAAAGGGAACCCATCCTCATTTGGGCAACAACAGATCCTCAACATCCTCTTTGTTGAGATCCTCAACAGGATCCTCAAAGACTCTCACAAAGAACTTTACAGATCCTTTAAGAGCCTTGAAAAAGTTTCACCAGGGTATGTTTGTTTTCAATCATAGGAGTGATGTTGCTACTCACTTGGTTATGATAATTTAGTTAGGTTTAGTTTTAGCAGTCTGTTACTTTCTGATGTTGTAAAGGAGAAATGAACATGAGTGTGATACATTAGCAATGTGAGAGGAAAACAACAGATTGTCCATGGTTACTCCAAAGTTTTGTGCAGTGACTGAAAGTGAGATCAGAGAGCTGTCCAGGGAGATCACAAGATTCTGATGTGGGGATGAATCACCTGGGATGAATGACAGTTAATTTTTGCTGAGATTAAGTTTCAGCTGATGAGCTGCCATCCATGATGAGATGTCTGCCAGACATGCTGAGATGAGAGTGGAAACATGAGTGTCTGAGGGAAGGAAGGAGAGGAGGAGTTGAGTGTCATCTGCATAGCAGTGGTATGAGAACCCATGTGTGGATATGACTTCACAAAGAGTATAAAGGGAGATGAGAAGAGGGCCAGGTACTGAGCCTTGTGGGACACCAGTAGAGAGTCTGCATGCAGCAGATGTTGATCCTCTCCATGTCACCTGATATGACTGGCCTTCCTGGTAAGAAGCAAACCATTGTCATGCTGTGCCATGAATTCCAAGACTCATGAGGCTGGATGAGAGAGTCTTGTAGTTGATCATATCAAATGCTGCTGAAAGTTTGTGGAGAATTAGGACTAGAGACTGTTTAGCTGATCTAGCAGCATGTAGCTTTTCAGTGACAGCTAAAAGAGCAATCTCTGTGGAATGTGCCATTTTGAAGCCAGACTGGGTAGGATCTTGGAGGTTGTTCTGTGAGAGGTAGAGAAACAGTTGATTGGAGGCAGGGCTTTCAATGATTTTAGAAAGAAAAAGAGAGAAGTGATCGTGGTTGGTAGTTGCTGATGTCTGAGGAATCCAAAGTGGGTTTCTCCAGAATGAGAATAACCCTTGCTCCCATGAATGCAGATGATGCAGATGTTATGGAGCCATTGACTACTGCAACAATAACATTAACTACATTTGTTTGGAAAGGAGATATTCAAAAACAGGGTTCATGGTGTCTGATGGGGGGGGGGGGGGGGTGTATTTATTTATTTTATTGAGACGCATCTCCCATAACCTGGTATGGAACAGAACTGGACAGAACAGTACCGTCACATATTTTAATATGGTGTCACATATTTTCCTATTTCCTTTCTGGGTTTTTATATGCTGTTCCGTCCCATGTATAACAAGTGTTCCGTCCCGCAATACCATTTTTGTGACATTTATTTACATAATGTATAATCTTACCTGGGGCGGCACGGTGGTGTAGTGGTTAGTGCTGTTGCCTCACAGCAAGAAGGTCTGGGTTTGAGCCCCGTGGCTGGCGAGGGCCTTTCTGTGCAGAGTTTGCATGTTCTCCCCGTGTCCGCGTGGGTTTCCTCTGGGTGCTCTGGTTTCCCCCACAGTCCAAAGACATGCAAGTTAGGTTAACTGGTGACTCTAAATTGACCGTAGGTGTGAATGTGAGTGTGAATGGTTGTCTGTGTCTATGTGTCAGCCCTGTGATGGCCTGGCGACTTGTCCAGGGTGTACCCTGCCTTTCGCCCGTAGTCAGCTGGGATAGGCTCCAGCTTGCCTGCAACCCTGTAGAACAGGATAAAGCGGCTAGAGATAATGAGATGAGATAATCTTACCTTTTTTGTTCCAGTTTCACAGAGATACGTCATGTCCACCATTTTATTAATCGGTACTTACATTAGTCATCCCGCCTTTATAGATGAACCCGTCCAGTCACGTATGATAAATAAAGTTAGAAGAAAAACAAAATATATTGTTCAGTTGTTTTATTGTCAAAACATATAACTTAACTACTATTTATTCATCTATTTTACAATTTCTTGCCTCTACCTTTTCGTTTCTTCAACTGACATTGTATACATTTCACATTCTTATCTTTTTTGATCTGTGCTTCTGTTTTATGACCCACGTTTTCACAATCAGTGTGAAACCACATTTTACATTCATTGCACATAAGATACAAATCTGAGACCCCGTCCACACGTAGCCGGGTATCTGCTAAATCGAAGATATTTTTCTACATTTTGGCCTGTCATCCACATGAAAACACATCAAAAACGAATATTTAAAAAAACTCCGGGCAAAGTGAAGATTTCTGAAAACTCCATGTATGCCTTTTCGTGTAGACAGAGATAACCGGAGTTTTGCGTTTTAGAACGTCACAATCTGCGCCAAAAAAATGACAACAAGTCTGCCCTGACGTCAAACGTGCGAACTTTGTTTACTGCAGAAGCCAGATTAAGCATGGACTTAAGCTAGCCGCACACCACGGCGATCCACGCGGTACCGAACCGACCCATTTCAGAGCCGACTCCCGACAGGGCACGCACATATCCCCCGACTGTTGACGAGTGCAGTCGCGATTGAAGCGACACGTGACAACTTAATAGCTTTGGATTGGCTATTGGATATAGTTACTGTTAAATCCAACACTTGAAGATGCTACAGGCTGAATTACAAATGACACAACATGGAATATGTAGCGCACTATCTAGGCTGCATGAGCTATTATTTCCAACCTTAAATAGTGCACTTATATAGGGGAGTTAAAGCGATTTGGAATTCAGCCACACAACTTGAGCAGAGTGGCTTTCCAGCCCACTGTGTCTATGGATAAAGCTTCAGTCTATGGAATTACAGTATATACCTGCATTAGGTGCTACCAACACGTATTTCTCGCACTAGAAATTGTGTTTAATGATGTCACGTGTTATATGCGAAAGATATGATTGGCTATTGCTAGCGACTCTCGCCGATCAGTCTGGCTCCCGATTAGTTTTTCGAATCGGCTGTGAGATGAGTCGGTACCATCGAAAACTAGTCTTTACGCCTGACTCGCGACTTCAGTTGGCTCGGTACGCTGAAAATCGGCGTAGTGTGCGGCTAGCTAAAGAGTAATGGATCGGAGTAGTGCCTTGAAAGCGTTAATTATTGTGCAGGTGCTATTTACATGTTTAATTTTAGAAGCCCAACTACTGCTCCAAGAGCACAGGCGATGTGATTAGGGGGTAGGATTTGGGGAAATAATGCCATCTACAGGTTTGGAATGCTTATGAATGTGATTGAAAACGCAGATGTTCGGTTATGTGTGGAAGGGATTTTTTTCGAAGACGAGGTGGTGTGGATAAAACATTTTTATAAACGGAGGGGGGGAAAATGTTCGGTTTTAAAAATACCCGGCTACGTGTGTACATAGCATGAATCTTCTGGTAACTTACAACTACAGTAAAGTCTTTCTACATGAATGGTTCTATATCTATCAGTTTTCTCAACAAATTTATCCACCACGCAGGATTTCTTTGTGACTTCATGCCGAGGTATATTCCGTAATTGGAGTTCCGGGCTTTTGGATCAATTTCGATTGAAAAGATCATGAATATAACGTTAATACAATGTGACGGGATATAAGAATACTGGATAATCAAAGAATACATGACAGTGATACGTGTGAGTAAAAGATGTTAAGTATAAAACCCCTGAATATTTAGAAAATGTAACATTATTGTAATGTACCATCTCGTTCCGGTTCATACTTTCCGTACCGGTTTTTTGAAGACACTAACTAAGACATGGTCAAGTCCCAGAATAAGCCACAGAATGCAAAAAGAATCCAGTATTAAGTGGAAGGAACTTGGAATTTCATTTGTATTTGTGATTAGTGTCCTAGACCAGTGTTTCCCAAAGTTTTTTTTCTGGGGACCCACATTTTAGAAGTCAGAAACCTTCACGACCCAAGTCAGTGGACATTATAAGTAAACCAAGAAATAAATGTGTACTTGACCATTATTGAACATTAAGGAGTATATTTTATTCAGTGAACGATCCATCATCTGAACAGTTAGTAGCCTATTATTCAAGATTTAAACAGTAATTGAACTAACAATCATCCACAAGTAACCCATTTAAACATTAAATGTTGCCCATTTCTTGAAAATACAAACAAAAAACAAACAAAAATACCAAAATAGTCAATAAAATAATTAGGCTATATAAAGATTGCTTCTTTTTACATTATCCGCTAATGGGATAGATGGGCCTGTCTGCGTTTTTGTAGTGCGCTCCAGTCCGGGTTGCAGGAGGAGAGCGCAACACGCATATCAGGCGCAGCATTATAAGTAAACTGTTTCTGTGCTGTGTCTTCATTTTTGTGAGGACAGAAAATCCCAGTTCGCACATGTAGGTTGTGGTGAATGGAATGAGAATCGAAATACTGATCCTACTGAGGACAGGGTATTCTGCTGAAACTGTTATCCAGAATGATGATAAGGTCACAGACTCGAACAGTCTTTTCAGAGTGCGATCGCAGCTGAGCTGCAACAACTCAGCTTCTTCTGCAGGACTGAGTGTCAACTCAAGCAAAGATTCAGGTCTCTCAAACTCAAAGGGATTTTGGATCCATCTTTTATCACCCAGGACGGAAAACCTCTCTGATGGAAAATAGCAATCAAATCTCTCGATCAGCGCAGCGAGATGAGTTTGAATAAGCGCAGAGAGGTGGTTCACATGTGTGCACATGATATCATGTTCTTCTACGTGCTGCAGCATAGTGGGGAACATGTAATAACTTGGGTCTGGCCTTCTGAGTCTTGCAAGCCACAGCTTCAATGACTTTTGGAAAGCCTGGACATTTTTCCAATTAAAGGAAAAATGCTCCTTTTTCTGCTCCTCCTACTCAAGCGAGTAGGACGCTTCTTTGCTTTGCTCCTGCTTTCTTGATCTTTATTTCTATACTTTACTTTCTCATTGAATTTCCACTATTTTTTTCTCATTTTATTTTTCATCTTTATAAGCTTTTAATTTAATTTTAATTTAATTTCCACTATTTTTTTTTCATCTTTATAAGATAAGTTAGTTTTTAATACAAAATGCCAGGGAGCAAAAAATCCTGCAGAAAATGCATGGAACTAGAACAGAGGATTTCTATTCTGGAATCAAAGACTGATGCTCTGCCAAAGACGGACGAATTAAAAGCGATATCTCAGGAAAGGAGTACAGAAACAGTGGCTGAGAATGCAGAGATTGCACTCCGACAGACCGAGGACAATGCAGATCAAGTGGAAGAATTCATCAATCAAGCTGGGCAAAATGTGAGTACAGAAAACTGGCAAATGATGGGTGGTAAGCCCAAAAATAAAAACAGAAGAGTAATTACTTCAACACCAGCTCGTTCTACAAATTACAATAGGATCTACAATCCTATGGAAAATCCACAGCCCATAAGGCTTCAGAACAAATTTGAATGCCTCAGGGATGTGGAAGAGGATTTTTCAAGCGGACAAACACATAGTAAAAAAAGATCAAAGATTGAAGAGCTGTGAGAAGAGGCAAAAAGCAGCTCGTAACACCACCTGATCCCACAACCTTTGTTCTTGGTGATTCCACTGTAAGACAATTAAAAGGTTATGGGATGATTATTTGTTGCCTTCCAAATGCATCCATCTCTGACACCAAAGACAGCATTTTGAAACTCATGTCCGAGCATAAAACTATTAAACGTATTGTTGTGCATGTGGAAGCAAATGATGTTTTCAGAGAACAGCTGTTTGTCCAAGATGATTTCAGAAAACTTTTTTCTGAGCTCTATAAGACTGGAATTCAATCTTTTATCAGTGGCCCACTCCCAGCGAGAGGAAGTTTTGCTTTTTCTCGACTCTTCAGTCCTAACACCTGGCTTGGAAAAACTTGTTTTTCATTTGGTATGAACTTCATAGACAATTTTAACCTTTTCTGGAATCGCAGAGAATTTTACAAGCCAAATAGCACTGAACTCAGCTGGATTGGAGCCAAAGTCTTAGTAGACCATTACAGACTTGCAATCTTTTCTCAGCCAGCATTGAGGAAAACAGTTCATAAGATGTCGCAGACTGACATAGTTACAAAGCCTAAACAATCATCTTTGCAAGTTGTCATCAAGGACACACAGACATCTGACCTGCAAGACTCCCAACATTCAAAGACAGATGACTCCACTTCCCCTCAGATGGATTTCCCAAATAGCATGAAAAAATTGCTCCCAATGGCTACACTCTCTTTTTCCAGCCCAAATCTGTCGCGACAAGCAGTGTACCCAGTTCGCCCAGGACTTTCAGCTGGCTACAAATCTTTTTCACCATCCAAAAGATACATGTCATCTCCAATCCTTTCACCCTCAAACCAAATGGAACATTTAGAAAGTCTTGTTTGATGTACTCTGGGTCCCTGCAAATGGGTGTAGTGTTGAAAACCAGCTGGGACCCAATGTGCCTATGCCACTCTCTATTCCTGTGTTGATAAGAAACAGAAAACATAGAGCACATTTAACCCTGGGGGTGAACCAATCTAATCTCCTTCCTGTTTTAAAACAGCATCAGAGTGCACAAGCAGATATTACTTCTAGACTTTCTGTAAAGCTAGCTCTTCTGAACGTTAGATCACTTTTAAACAAGTCATTTTTGATTAATGATCTTATTTGCAAACACAATCTTGATTTTTTGCTTCTAACTGAAACCTGGCTGGATCAAGCAAATAGTGCTACCACCCTTATTGAAGCAGCTCCCCCAAATTTTAATTTTTTTGAATGTTACCCGACAAGGGAAAGGTGGAGGGATCGCAAATATATTCAGTCTCTTTTCAATGTAAACAATCCTCACTTGGTGATTTTATGTCCTTTGAACACTTATGTGCACTTGTTATATGCTCTCCTAACATATTATTATTAACTATTTATAGGCCTCCGAGACATTCAGCCAAAGTCTTTCTTGAAGAGTTTGGTGAACTGTTATCAGTCATTTGCTTAGAGTTTGATTGTCTTATTATATCTGGGGATTTTAACTTGCATGTAGATAATACTGATAACATTTATGCCAAAGAACTACTAGCAATTATTGACAACTTCAACCTAGTACAACATGTACAGGGGCCGACCCACTCTCGTGGTCATACTCTTGACCTCGTCATCACAAAGGGTCTTACTGTTTCTACTACTGTTGTTGACCTGGCCTTATCCGATCATTTCTGTGTTTTCTTTGATGTTTCTATGTCTCCTCACATTCAGAACAGCTCAACGACTATAGGTAGGAGAGTCATAAAAGACAACACATGTGCTCTCTTTGAGCAAGCTCTCTCTCAGAACTCAACCAAAATGTCAGACTCTGTAGATGATTTACTGAAATTTTTTAATTTAAATATGACCCAAATTATGGATGATATTGCTCCATTCAAAATCAAAAGAGTCAATGATAAGCAGAAAGCACCATGGAAGCAGTACCCGGCTGTTAAACTGCTAAAGAGAGAATGTAGAAAGATTGAAAGAAAATGGCGCAAATCTAAACTTCACATACATTTTCAAATCCATAAAGAGATGCTTTGTAATTATAATTATGCAATTCATAAAGCAAGACAGTCTTTCTTCTGCAACATCATCAGCAGGAATATGAACAATGCCCGTGTGCTATTTTCAATAGTAGAGAAGCTAACTAATCCCCCACCACAATTAGCACCTGAACTCTCAGTTAATAAATGCGATGAGTTTGCATCCTTTTTCAAAGGTAAAATTGATAAAATACGGCAGAATATTCCTCATAATATATCTCAGTTGCAAAAAATTGAAAAACTGCAATCACCAATGACACAGATAGATAACTTCAACACAATGTCAGAATTTTGTTTAATTGATTATGAGACTCTTGAAAAAACTGTACAAAATCTCAGTTCCTCAACATCTGAATTGGACATTCTGCCCACCAACTTTTTTAAGTCTGTTCTTCATCTTATAATTACAGATGTGCTTCAAATTATAAATACATCCCTGGAGACTGGCGTTGTTCCTGTGTCCCTAAAAAAAGCCGTTGTAAAGCCCCTTCTTAAAAAAAATAATCTGGATCCTTCAGTATTAAATAACTACAGGCCAATATCAAATTTACCATTCATCGGGAAAATCCTTGAAAAAATTGTCTTCAATCAATTAACTGGCTTCTTGATATCAAACAGCCGTTTTGATAATTTTCAGTCAGGATTTCGTGCCAGTCATAGCACTGAAACAGCGCTGATTAAAGTTATAAATGACATACGTCTTAATACTGATGCAGGCAAAACATCGGTCCTGGTATTACTGGACCTCAGTGCAGCTTTTGATACTGTTGATCACAACATACTGCTATATCGACTTGAACACTGGGTTGGATTGACTGGTAAAGTTATCAATTGGTTAAATTCATACTTAAAAGATAGAAGCTTCTTTGTTACCCTGGGAAATTGTTCCTCAATGTCAATGTCCTTGACCTGTGGTGTCCCCCAGGGGTCGATTCTTGGACCATTACTTTTCAACCTTTATATGCTCCCACTTGGGCAAATTATCAATAAAATTTCAATTTTGTATCACTGCTATGCAGATGACACCCAAATTTATTTTGCTCTATCACCTAATGATTATGCCCCCCTTGAATGTCTCTACCAGTGTATCGATCAAATCAATAGCTGGATGTCACAAAATTTTCTTCAGCTGAACACAGATAAAACAGAAGTAATTCTATTTGGAAAAAAAGATGAAAGACTCAAGATTACCACTATTCTTGACACAAAAGGGATGAAAACTAAAGAAATGGTTAAAAATCTTGGTGTTTTCATTGACAGCGAGCTAAACTTTGACAGTCACATGAAAGCAATCACTAAAACGGCATTTTATCACCTAAAAAACATTTCCAAACTAAGAGGACTTATGTCAAAAAATGATCTGGAAAAACTAATACATGCCTTCATCTCTAGTAGGGTTGATTACTGCAATGGCCTTTTCACAGGCCTGCCAAAAAAGACCATCAAACGACTTCAGCTGGTTCAAAATGCAGCGGCTAGGGTTCTCACACGAACAAAAAGAACAGAGCACATTACTCCAATTCTAAGGTCCCTTCACTGGCTTCCAGTAAGCTACAGAATTGACTTTAAAGCATTGCTGCTGGTGTACAAATCTCTAAATGGTACAGGGCCCAATTACCTCTCTGATATGTTGCAGCAGCCTAACCCAATCAGATCTACCAGATCAAAACAGAAAAATTTACTATTAAAACCAGTTGTTAAAACAAAGTATGGTGAAGCAGCTTTTAGCTACTATGCAGTACAGCTATGGAACCAACTGCCAGAGGACATTAAAAATGCTCCTGCTGTTGGCAGCTTCAAATCTAGGTTAAAGACCAAGCTGTTTTCAGATGCTTTCTGTTAAATAATTAATATTGTCTTCTTTACATTTTTTATAAGCTTTACTTTCTCTGCATGTTTTAAATTTACTTTAATTTTAACTTTATTCTATTTTATTCTTTATTCTATTCTGCTGGTTTCTTTTTTCTCCTCCTATTTGAACTACTACTTCATTTTATTATTTTATTTCTACTATTGTTTAATTCTTATTATTTTCTTTTAATTCTTTTAATTAATTGTTTTAGAATAAAAATAAAATTATTTTATGTAATTTTATTTCTCTATTGTTTACTGTTTTTGTTTTTACTTCTGTAAAGCACATTGAACTGCCATTGTGTATGAAATGTGCTATATAAATAAACTTGCCTTGCCTTGCCTAAAGAAAACATTGTCATGCCGTCCTTGTAATTTCAGGTTCAGTTCGTTGAGCAATGAAAAGATGTCGGCCAGATACGACAAATTGAGAAGCCAATCGTCAGTGAACAATTCGGCAAGATGGGACTTTTTCTGGATGAGGAAGGATGGATTTCATGTCTCAGTTCATAAAATCTTGTTAAAACTCTGCCTTTGGACAACCAGTGCACTTCCGTGTGAAACAGTAAGTGCGTGTGTTCGGCTCCCATGTCAGTGCACAATTGATCGAACAGTCGGATGTTAAGTGAGCTGGCCTTAATGAAGTTTACAATGTGAATAACTTCGCTTAGTGTTTTCTCTAGGGCGGGGGGCATACCCTTGCATGCCAGTGCCTGGCGATGTATAAAACAATGGTTCCATGTAATTTCCTTCCCCGCTGCCTCCTTTATTCATGCCACAACTCCGCTTTTCCTGCCCGTCATATTTGCTGCCCCATCGCTAGTTACACCTGCACAGTTACCCCACTCAAGTCCACACTTTACCATGTAGTCGTTCAATGTGTAGATTCCCCAAAAACTGACTTTTGTGAGAAAAAAGATTAGCATTAACATGCTCCCTAAACATATATTCCTGTTTGAGATCACAACATAGCATTCAAGTAACCATGATGGGAAGCTTGGTCAAGGGGACTGGTGTCTGAGCAAAAGGGCCCTTGTTTCCAAAGGGATGACATGACAGAAAATCAATTATCACCCTGAAATTAAGAATCATATCCCTGTCCAATTGCCTATTGCTCTGTGTTCAATCAAGGTACTTTTGTTTTAGTTCATTTCCAGTTGCCCAACCGCTCGAACATCGATATGACTCTGGGTATCATAGAAAGGACACAAATAATTTAGAATTCAGTTCAAACCTTAGTCCAAGCACACTGGACATTTCAGTGTAGTGGTATATGTTCCTGTAAAAATTATTTGTGCTTTTGTCTTCAGAGAGTACCCTAAGAGTGGCTACTATCTTCCTGAATCCTTTGGTAAGTGCTATTTTTTGGAGTGGTTTTGAGTGATTCAAGCAACTAAAGATGCATTTTACAGTTGATTAAAGTAAAGTTACTTTCAAAATGAAGCACAATTAGATTAATTCAAAGAGAATCAGAAAAAGCTTTATTGCCAAGTAATTGTTGCAACTACAAGGAATTTGGCTTGGAGTTAAGGTGCTCAATAAATAAGTGCTAAATAAAGTCTAATCTAATAAAGGAGGTACATATAAAACAGTCTATTCTAAGATATTAAGAAATAAGAACTAAATAAACAAGATAAAAATAAGATAAAATAAATAACTGCTAGTAAACAAATGTGCAAATTAGGTAAACAATAAGATAAAAATAAACAAAAATATGCAAATCAGGTAAACAACTGGGGAGGCAAAGTAAGTGGAGTCACTGGTCTTGTTTATTGAGGTGGGGGGGCAGAGTGGGTCAGGAGTCTGAGGTATGGTACTGGTGGGAAGGGGGGGCAGAGTAAGTGGAGGTCACTAGTCATGTTTATGAGGCCAGCAGCGGTGGGAAAGACAGTGTTTCCGCTATGTACAATTGGCTGCGGTGGGCCGCCGCACCTTGATTTTTGCCGCCGCACCTTCAGGAATTCCTGAAGGGGGGCCGTGGCCCGGGTAACCTTTTGAAAATTATTTTTGAAAATTATTTTAAAAATAGGCTAAACCAATATTTTTTGACGTTGAGCGGACTCGAGCCTGACATGAATCGCTCCGACGCGCTATAATGACATCAATCTATCAAATCAAATCAAGTTTATTTGTACAGCGCTTTTAACAATAAACATTGTCGCAAAGCAGCTTTACAGAATTTGAACGACTTAAAACATGAACTAATTTTATCCCTAATCTATCCCCAATGAGCAAGCCTGTGGCGACGGTGGCAAGGAAAAACTCCCTCAGACGACATGAGGAAGAAACCTCGAGAGGAACCAGACTCAAAAGGGAACCCATCCTCATTTGGGCAACAACAGACAGCCTGACTATAATATTAACAGTTTTAACAGCTATAACCCTCAACTGTCCTCATGGGGCCGTCCTTCACAGGAGTGGGGCGATAAAACTCCGACCAGACACAGGGCACCAGGATGGATCAAGCAGGTCCGAGGGGCAGAAGAGGCCAGCATCTCAATCCCAGGATCAACATGTAACTCAGAGGGACAGATGGGGGGGAGGGGGGAGAGAGAAAGAAAACACGTTGTTAGGTATGCCCTAAAAATGACAAGTATTAAATCTGTGTGGTAGGCTCGCAGAGACGAGAGTCTTTACATCAGGCATAACACACAATGGCATGTTAATATGGTAAAAAATATATCATGACCTGCTCTGGCTGGATGCTTGATTGGGTGATGGGAGCACACTCCTCAGCAATGATGAGATGCAGATGGGACTCTTAGGCCTGGCCAAGACAATTCAGTTACATTTCACCGGGTCTGGGACATGCGACAGAATGTCTGACGGCCGATTCCCTGCAGGCTACGATAGCCAGTCGAGGTCCCCACCGTCTCCACCAGAAGATTTCCTGTTGACTCCATGTAACTCAGAGGGACAGATTTGGGGTGGGGGGGAGAGAAAGAAAACACAGGTGGTTAGGTATGCCCAATGTCACCTGAATAAGTAGGAACAGTATACATATTGCACCGAGTACAAGCAGGGACTCCGGCAACTAACTATGACAGCATAACTAAAAGGAGAGAGCCAGAAGGTAACACAGGCATGAGGGAGCCCCGGGACATAAAGCAGCCAGCCACTACACCGTCAACAAACTTGAGTGAGCAAGCGAGTGGGGACTGACAGCATCCATACATCCCAGTTTACCAAAACACTCTATGTCTGAGGACCCTCCAGATCTACTCCTTTACCTCATAAACACCATTAACAAAAGGCTTGACTAAACAGATATGTTTTCAGCCTAGACTTAAATGCTGAGACTGTGTCTGATTCCCGAACATTACTTGGAAGGCTGTTCCATAACAGTGGGGCTTTGTAAGAAAAGGCTCTGCCCCCTGATGTAGCCTTCACTATACGAGGTACCAGCAGATAGCCTGCACCTTTTGATCTAAGTAGGCGTGGCAGGTCATAGAGCAGCAGAAGTTCACTCAGGTACTGTGGTGCGAGACCATTTAGTGCTTTAAAGGTCAATAGTAGTATTTTATAATCAATACGAAATTTGATTGGGAGCCAATGCAGTGTGGATAAGACAGGTGTGATGTGGTCATATTTTCTAGTTCTAGTAAGGACTCTTGCTGCGGCATGTTGAACTAACTGGAGCTTGTTTATGCACTTATTGGAACATCCAGACAGTAAGGCATTATAATAATCCAACCTGGAGGTAACGAAAGCATGAACTAGTTTTTCCGCGTCATGTAATGACATTAAATTTCTTATCTTTGCAATATTTCTGAGATGAAAGAAAGCTATCCGGGTGATGTTATCAATGTGAGTTTCGAATGAAAGACTGGGGTCAATAATCACTCTGAGGTCTTTTACTGCTGTACGTGAAGAAACAGAAAGGCCATCCAGAGTTACTGTGTAATCAGAAAACTTACTTCTAGCTGTATGTGGTCCTAGCACAAGTACTTCAGTCTTGTCAGAGTTAAGCAGAAGGAAATTTATAAGCATCCAGTGTCTAATGTCCTTAACACATTCCTCAATTTTATTAAGCTGGTGTCTCTCATCAGGTTTTGCAGAGACATACAACTGTGTGTCATCAGCATAACAGTGGAAACTAATACAATGTTTACGAATAATATCGCCCAGAGGTAACATATATAGAGAAAAAAGCAGTGGACCCAAGACAGAACCTTGTGGAACACCAAACTTTACCTCGGTACGTCTAGAAATATCACCATTTATATCAACATACTGATAACGATCAGTTAGATAAGACCTGAGCCAGGAGAGGGCCATTCCCTTAACTCCCACAACATTTTCTAGTCTATCCAGAAGAATGGAATGATCAATGGTATCAAATGCTGCACTAAGGTCAAGCAACACAAGTAGCGAGACACAGCCCTGATCAGACGCCAACAGTAGGTCGTTTACTACTTTAACCAGTGCTGTCTCTGTGCTATGATGAGGTCTAAATCCTGACTGATACATTTCATGGATGTTATTCCTATGTAAATATGAGCATAACTGCTGTGCCACAGCTTTTTCAAGGATCTTGGAGATAAAGGGGAGGTTTGATATTGGCCGATAATTGGACAGCTGACAGGGATCAAGGTCAGGTTTTTTAATCAGGGGTTTGATAACTGCTAGTTTAAAGGATTTGGGTACATAGCCAATCAAAAGAGAAGAATTTATTATTTTTAGAAGCGGTTCAATTACTCCAGGCATTATCTGTTTGAATAGATGTGTCGGTAAGGGATCTAGTACGCAAGTTGAGGCTTTTGATGTAGAGATTAATGAAAGTAATTCAGTTTCTTTTAGGGGAGTAAAACATTCTAACTGATGATCTGATACAGTTATATTGTTAACTACAAGGTCACTTTCATTGTCTAACCTTAAATTAGTAGTTTGAATTTTTTGTCGGATATTCTCAATTTTGTCATTAAAAAAATTCATGAAGTCGTTGCTACTACATACTGCAGGTGTGCATGTGTTGATAGTGGACTTATTCCTGGTTAATTTTGCTACAGTATTAAATAGGAATCTAGGATTATTTTTGTTATCTTCTATTAGGGAGGAGAAATATGTTGATCTCGCAGCACTAAGAGCTTTTCTATACTTCAGGAAGCTCTCCTTCCAAGCTAATTTGAACACTACCAATTTTGTTTGACGCCATTTACGTTCCAATTTTCGAGTGGTCTGTTTTAATGTGCGAGTGTCATCATTATACCAGGGTGCTAATTTTTTGTCTCTGACCATTTTCCTTTTTAGAGGAGCTACATTATCTAAAGTATGGCGGAATGTTGACTCTAAGCATTCAGTTGCCTGATCAAGTTCTGCAGGGGCTGACAGTGACCCAATCAAAGTTGACAGCTCTGGGAGATCATTTATAAAGCTCTGTGCAGTAGTTGACGTGAAAGTACGTTTAATACAGTAGCGTGGTGAGGTGCATATATTATTACTCAGACATATTTTGAATGAGATGAGACAATGATCTGAGATAACTTCAGACTGTGGAAGTATGACTATATTGTCTACGTTTAATCTGAATGTTAGTATTAGATCAAGGGTGTGACCACCATTATGGGTCGGTCCTATGACATTCTGCTTAATCCCGACTGAATCTAAGATGGACACAAACGCTGTTTTTAAAGGGTCTTCTGGGTTATCGAAGTGAATATTAAAATCTCCGACAACTAAAGCTTTGTCTAAGGAAATAACCAAATCTGAGATAAAATCTGCAAATTCAGAAAGAAACTCAGAATATGGCCCCGGGGGCCTGTAAATAATAAGCAATGGAATTAACTGGGTAGACTTATTTTTCGAGGCTACATACATTATATGACCATTATATCACCAGCCAATCAGGAGACTTAATCAAACGCATCCCCCGCCAACCAATCTATCACCAGCCAATCAGAAGACTTAATCAAACGCATCTCCCGCCCACTTGTGTCCGCGTCTGAGACGTTGAATTTTCACAGAAGGAGGGAAGAAGTTGACTGAGGTAAGACTGTGTGATAAATTAACGAACGAATAAGAGAGGAATTTCAACATATAGGGCTTAAGTTTGTTACCGTTAAATAAGCATTGCTTGTACAGTAACGTTATGTCGTTACAACGTTGACCCTCTTTTAACGTGCCGAGTACTGACTGTAGCCGCTAACATGCTAATTAGCTTGCTGTCAAAAGTGTAAAGGCCTTAAATTGCTCTGTGTAAATTAGAAAATGGCGCAACTTCCTCTGTAGCCGTCACCTCAACTTGTCTTGAGTTTTGAGCCAATCACAACAGGGCAGCACTGTGGCCTGAGGTAAAACATGATAGTTTTAGTTTGTTTAAATTACAAAAATGAGTACATCCAATGACTGTCTCATATACTCTTCATAGACTCATACTGTTTAAGTAATGCAATAAAACTCATCTTTAAAAGTGGTATTTACTCAAACTGTTTGCATAGAATGAACTTAATCAGTTAACAGTGTAATAGCGTTGCAGTGTTCTACAAATTTGCAATTTAATATTTCAGATCTTGAGACATGAAAGTGCTATTTTAAAAAATAAAAGGTCAGAAATGTTTTCTTTGTCGTCTATTTAGTTCATTTTATTTCCTCAATAATTTTCCTTGACTGAGAAATTGGTCTGGGCTCTTATGGGTTAATCATTAGCCTGCATGCTAGTATATGTTCCATTTACAGTCAAACATTTTGATGTGCTCCAGGCTCAATCTTGATTAATCAAAAATCTGCGTAGTAGTACAGTCTGAAGATGCTCTTGCACACTCGGTGTCAATTGAACAAAAATTATGGGAGGATATAGGTTTAAGTTTTACAATTTTTGAAGTGAGTGATGGATTGTTAAGTTTAGATGTGTTCAATATTTTCTTATCTTCAGACATAATATTGTAGATGTTTCTTTACCTGCTTGATAGTTTTGACCGGGACTCCAATCTTCCTCAGAAGAGTCATTAGTCCTTAAATTAAATTCATTATAGACATGAACTTAAAATCATTGTTTTATTTTATGGCCTCGGTGCCCTGGCTTTTGGCCTTTGTGCCCTCGGCATCAGCAGAGCGTTTGTTTTCCACACTTCGTCGACTGAAATCATACCTCCGATCCACAATGACACAAGAGACTGAATGACTTGATGAACTGCCATATTCACTGTGACATTCTGGAACAAACTGACATGACAGCCATCGCAAAGGAGTTCATGCAGGCCAATGACCGATGCAGGCAGGCCTTTGGGAAGTTTTAAGCGTAAGTCATTGGTTACTTCTATTAGCACCGCCGAGTGCACTGCTTTCTCTGTTTTCAATGTTTCTATACTGCATTGGTACTGATACAAGCAAGTTGTTTAAGTTGAGTTAGCCTACTACCGAGGTGCTTTTGTTGTGTACTGTTGGCTGTTTTAGCATTTTATTCTGCGCAGTTATGTGCTGGCATGTTGTGGGCTAAAGTCATGACCGATGGATTAATCTATGTATAGCCTTCTGTGCTGTTGGCTGTTTTTATTCTCGTACTGGGGTGGGATGTCTGAGCGCAGGTCTTGCCACCGCACCTTCAAACATTTTCTAGGGGAAACACTGAAAAAAACTGTTTCTGTGGCGTGAGGTTTTGGTCTTGATGGACCACAGCCTCCTGCCAGAGGGGAGTGTCTCAAAGAGTTTATGGCTGGGGTGGGAGGGATTAGTCACAATCTTTCCTGCCCGCCTCAGTGTCCTGTAAGTGAATAGGTCCTCAGGTGAAGGCAGGGTTGATTTGTAAGAGATTCATGAGTGCTTCTCTTTGAGGCAATCTCATCTGTGTATTTGAATTTCCTGTCTCCTGTGAGCAGTGCCGAATTAAGCCAATGCGGTGCCCCTGGGCACTATACCTCAAGTGCCCCCCCACACACACACCCTGCGCGCACGCGTTCAGTAACCTCCTGCACACACTCACAAACCTTGCCTTTTGCTGTCAAAAATAGTAGCATATACATAAACAATAGTATACATAAACAAGGTCATTCTTCCTCATTGAGAATTTATTAAGTAGGCTACATCAGCCCATCAAATTCACTGAAAACAACCAACAATATGCATGTAGGCATATTGAAATGTCTTATTCAAAAATGAGCAGCATATATTTGTATGTCTCCCTCGGCTAACACTGGCTGTGGTTGTAGCATCTCCCCGGCTAGTGCTAGCAGGGCCACCTCCCTCACTAGCATCGCTGATTTCACTAGCTTTGGCTTCAGCGCTGGTAGTGACAGCAGTTGTCGATGTTTTTATTTAAAAAACGATCTAACACTGGAACATTTTTAATTGCAGCTACACGCCTGGAGTCTCTTTTTTTTTTATTTTCTCTTCGCACAACCACTCAATTGATGTCTGTCCATTTTTCATTTCTACTGCGGTTTTAAAAAAATTGATACATTTCACCGTAGGTGGACTGGCTCAACTGACAGGTTGAGGAAAGGGGGATTAATGGTCACATAGGCCACTCTTGCTCAGAATTATGATTATTGTTGTTGTTCTTATGAAAGTGTTCATAACGAATTATATATGACTATTTAACAATGTCAAGTGTATAACCATTTTAAGTGTACAAACATTCACGAAAAATATTTTTAAAGTTTCTGTCATGTGGTGCCCCCCCACTGGCTGTGAGTGGTTGGTGCCCCTGGGCACTGTGCCGCAGGCTCATATAGTTAATCCGGCCTTGCCTGTGAGCACTGCATTGTTTCTCTGGCTGTTACCCTAATTGTAGCACATTTAGTGTAGTTTGAATGTAAGTGCTTACAAGTTGTTTTCTAGAAGTTCAGCACTTCTTGTACCTGACTTTTGCACTTCTCTGGATAAGTGTGTCTGTTAAATGCCTGTAATGTAATCAGTGCGTTTACATGCACATAGAGAAAATCGAATTTCTGCCGTAGCTCGACTGAAATCGAAGTTCTAAATGCCATGGAAACACCTTAGCTCGGCTGAAATCGAACCAAACTGGATTTCTCATAATCGAGCTACGCGACCTAGATTATGCGATTGTAGCTGAGCTACTTAGTGCATGTAAACCCTATCGAGCTACGTAGTCGAGCTACTTACTTCAGCACTGCCCCTTCCGGAAGTGACGAGTGACGACACCACAAGCGGGAAACACAACAGCCTTGGTCGGCATGACAACAGTAGTAGAAATGTGCACTTCTGGAGCAATGAGGAGATAGAGTTCATGCTCATTCAGCTTAAGGAGTTGAATATATATATATATATATATATATATATATATATATATATATATATATATATATATAAAAAATATATCTCGATGTTGCTGTCCTCGTCGTCGTTCTTCTTGTGAACACGGAACTGATAACTTTGTTTATACTCTTGAATAGCTCTTCTTCATGACGACAACCGGAAGTGTACCAACACGATGGGGCGTGTAGCGCCACCTGTGGCTCGGGTGCACAATGTACCTCACACAATAGCTCGATTTCCTTGTGTGCATGTAGGATTGGATTTCTCTGGCACCCCTGCTGGGACCCTTAGCTCGATTACTGACAGTAGCTCGATTTGGATGTGCATGTAAACGCACTGACTGTGATCTCAAAAACAAATTTCTGCTTACTGCATATATTTGACAAGGGCCAAATATTGTATCCGACTGCTTGGCTGGAGACATGACATTGTTACCATTGGCCTTGCTGAAATAGCACAGTAGTGAGCATGTTAGACTGAAGATCTAATGGTCCCTGGCCCAAGCCTGGGTTTTGGTATTGAGGAATGTGGTTTGTATACGTCTAATCCTTTGACCAAGGGTGTGGGTGCAATCAGTTAATTATTGATATTAGGTGATCACTCATTAAATCAGTCTCATTAAATTTTGAAGGTCAATAATTAAAATGAATCAATCCCATTGAATCGTTTAATTTGACTCGTTTGAATTGAATCATACCATAGAATCAGTCTCATTTGAAGTGAGTCATTCAATGAATCGTTCAATGAATCGTTTAGTGAATCATTTAGTGAATCGTTCAATGAATCATTTAGTGAATCATACCATTAATCCTGGTGCTTAATAATAAATTACCAAACAGCTAAATTATGGTATATTTCCAAATTATTACGATCACTTACCATATTACATAACATATGCACCCTTTTTGAATTCTTTGAGAAGATTGGGGACTTCAGATATTGTTGTTCACACAAATAAACAAAGTTTGTTTAATAAATGAATTTATTATACAAAGATAAAAAGATAAAAATAAATCAATATATACAAGCAGTGAGGTGTGTGTGGGTGTGTGTGTGTGTAGGACTTGACCATGTGTTTAGCCTCGTGTAGCTAACTACACGTGGTGGAGGCCTAGCTCGTTGGTAGCTAAACAAAAGAATGTTATCTAAACAGAACAAAGGATTAGCTCTGTGTTTAGCCTTGTGTTGCTAGTATGAGTTTGCTAAAGGCCCTATGGCCTAGCTAAAGTGTGTTTGTTAGGCCTGGTGAGGCCTACTGAGCACGTGTTGCTAAAGACAAGGGTATTAGCCGTAGCTAACTAAAAGCTAGCTTGTGGATTTCTAGCTGAGGTGTGGTTTATCAGGCCTGATGGCCTGCTGAGCACATGGTAGGCCTTGATTAGCTTTGTGTTGCTAAGCAGACAAAAGGGAAGCTGTAGCTAACCCACTAGCTCATAACCATACTGAATCCACTGAAATCTTGAGATCAAGATGTATAATAAGAGAACTATATGTTAGTAGTAAAGAAAAGCATGCACAGTCTATCTATTAAAAAAACAATTGAGAGAACATAGAACAAAATAAATCAACACGTTGCGTGTCTAACAGTGTAACAGATAAACCTGGGTTTAAATTCACACTATTTCAATAAAAGCAAATTCCTAAGACTATCATGCCCAAATGCCAAAATCTTACTTAATCCTGCCTTTAGCAAGATATGAAGAACTATTCGCCGGTGTAGTTTCGGGCCTCGCCATGGGAGCACGTGAGCCGCTCGAGATGGAGGCGTAGAAAACTTTCTGGTCCAGCGGAGCACTTGGGTGTTTCCCGTGGAAAGCAGAGGATTCTTGGTCCGAACCTCAGCGTTCGTGAGGAAAAGTCTCTGATCAGAATAAGATGCACAGCGCTTTTGAGTTAAAAAGGATTCAATCGCTTCTTAACTTTTAACTGCCTGGGCTGCAGTCGTGACGTCACTTCTAATACACGTAAACCGGTTGTAACTCAGGTTGAGTTTAAAGATCGCGCGACTCTAGAGTTTACCTTTGCCAAGGGTAAGTAAGAAAATCGCGCTGAGTGATGGATCTTGCAAGAAAGAAGACGTCTTTTTGATGGAGAGCGCCTCTTTTGGTGCATCTAGATTCATTGAAATCCGGACGCGAGAGACAAAGATGGTGGAGCTTCCGCTTGGATTTATGCGTGCATGGCAGACTGACGTAGGTGATCCCGCCCACGCGTGACGTAGGTCACACGGAAGTTGCCTGGGAATTGTAGTTCTGACACAAGATGGCGGCATGATACCTACAAAGGGGATGTTTAATTTTTTGCCAGGGCGATGTCAGTATATGCCAGTAATTTGGTGATGAAAACAATCCTATAGTTAAGTCTTGGTTCCATGGTCTAATGGCTAGCATGCTGGACTTTGACTCCAGTGATCTGAGTTCAAATTTTAGTGGAACCTATAAAACCTTTGTTTGCAGCTTCTGAACTAACATACACAGACTATCTCAGCTGCATACTCTTTTTGGTCAAGCAAGCTTTCATGTCCCAAACCCTTTGTTTCCGTCAACATGGAACAAGTTCTTTTCAAGATGGGTATGGGCCAGTTCTGCAATTTTGGATCTGTGGTTTATTGCAGTATCATTGCAGCTTCAATGATATTACACACTATACATCTGTATAGATGGCGGCGCACACAGTTGCAGCAGCTCAGTGTCCTACCAGTCGGTGTAGGGTTTGGATGTTTATGTTCGTCTCGTGTTTGTTTTTGTGTACTGTCAGTCGAGCGAATAACATCTACAGCCGACATGACCTCCTTAAGATCGGATTACGCTATCATAACAACGTTTCTAGCAAATTTATCCGACTGCATAAGATACCAGCAGAGATAGCGAGAGGACCGGGCTCTCCATGGATTACCATCCCGGCGGGGAGGAGGCGGAAGCGGCGTCGGGAGAGAAGGAGAAAGCGAGGCTGCAGGGCTGGCGCGCTAGCCAGGCTACGTAGGCAGCCACTCAAACCACCGCTTCCTAGTCTACTCATCTCCAATGCCAGATCCCTGGCGAACAAGATGGATGAACTGAGGCTACAAGTGGCAGCCAATAAACACGTCAAAGATTCATGCATCCTGCTCATCACCGAGACCTGGCTTCATCAATGCATTCCAGACTCTGCTATCGAGCTAGCAGGCCATACCACACATCGCCACGATCGGACAGCAGAATCCGGTAAGAGGAAAGGAGGAGGACTCTGTATGTACGTGAATAATAGCTGGTGCACCAACACAGTGATAACTGACTGCCACTGCTCTCCTGACATAGAATATCTGACCGTCAAATGCAGACCTATCTATCTTCCAAGAGAATTCACCGTTGTCATAATAACTGCTGTTTACATACCACCGGATGCTAATGCTAACTCGGCTATTGCATTGTTGCATGCAAATGTTAGCAACAAGCAGAGCAGATACCCTGACGCTGTACACATCATAGCTGGGGATTTTAATCATGCGGACTTAAAAACAGCTCTCCCTAAACTCCATCAGCATGTCAAATGTGCCACTAGGGGTGACAACACTTTGGACAAAGTATATTCAAACATCAAAGGGGGCTACAGGGCTAGTCCCCTACCACACCTGGGCCAGTCAGACCATGTATCACTGTTTCTAATCCCGGCATATGCACCCCTCAAGAAAACCGCTCCCACCACAGCAAAGACTGTTGCCACATGGCCAGAGGATGCTACCATGCAGCTGCAGGACTGCTTTGATAGGACCAACTGGGATATTTTTGAACATCAAGACCTGGACGTGTTCACAGTCAGTGTTCTTTGTTACATCAAGAACTGCATAGACACTGTCACAGTGCACAAACGTATCCGGGTCTACCCAAACCAAAAGCCCTGGATGACCCGGGAGGTCCAGCAGCTGCTGAAGCAGAGGAACATCGCCTTCAGGACCGGCGACAGAGGCCACTACAGTGCAGCTCGAGCCGACCTGAAGAGAGGAATCAAAGTGGCCAAGGCAGACTACAGGAGGAGGATTGAGGACCACCTGGAAAGCAACAACAGTAGGCAGATGTGGCAGGGTATCCAGCACCTGACAAACTACAAGACCAACCCCAGAGCCGCCGAAGGTGATCCTGCACTGGCAGAGGAGCTGAACATTTTCTTCGCCCGCTTTGAGGTCACAGCACCAGAGGCCCAACAACATCATGCGGCCCACAGCAGCACTGTCCTCACTCTGGAGGAACACGAGGTGAGGCGCTCGCTGCAGGCTGTCAACCCAAGGAAGGCGACGGGACCCGATGGCGTCCCGGGACGGGTGCTGAGGGACTGCGCTGACCAGCTGGCTGGGATCTTCACCAGGATCTTCAACCAATCACTGGCACAGTCGACTGTCCCACACTGTCTCAAGTCCTCCATCATAGTTCCGGTGCCCAAGAAGCCCCACATCTCCGGCCTAAATGACTACAGACCAGTGGCACTCACCCCAGTGATAATGAAGTGCTTTGAAAAACTGGTCCGCAGTCACATTACATCAGCCCTGCCCCGCAGCCTTGATCCCCACCAGTTTGCATACAGAGCAAACCGATCCACGGAGGACGCCGTGGCCACAGCGCTCCATGCCGCCCTGTTACACCTGGAGGGGCAGGGGAGCTATGTGCGGATGCTCTTCGTGGATTACAGCTCTGCGTTTAATACCATCCTCCCACACAGACTGGTGACCAAGCTAAGAGACCTGGGGCTTCCTCACACAACCTGTATGTGGATTAACAGCTTCCTCTCTGACCGCAAACAGAGAGTGAGAATTGGCCACCACACATCCCCAGCCCTGAGCCTCAGCACTGGCTCTCCTCAGGGCTGTGTGCTTAGCCCACTGTTCTACTCTCTATACACACATGACTGCTCCCCTGTCCATCAGAGCAATACCATCGTAAAGTTTGCAGACGACACTACAGTGGTGGGGCTCATATCTGGGGGTGACGAGTCCGCCTACAGAGACGAGGTAGAGCAGCTGGTGTCATGGTGCGTGGCCAACAACCTTCTCCTGAATACCTCAAAGACAAAAGAACTCATAGTCGACTACAGAAGGAAAAGAACTGAGATTCCACCTCTAACCATCAACGGGCAATGTGTGGAGAGGGTAGCAGACTTTCGTTTCCTGGGAGTCAACATCGAGGACAGTCTGTCCTGGAGCGTAAACACCTCTGAGCTGCTGAAAAAGACCCAACAGAGACTGTACTTTCTCAGAATACTCAGAAAGAACAACATCACACAAAGACTGCTGGTCTGTTTCTACAGGGCCTCCATTGAAAGCATACTAATATACTGCATATGCATCTGGTATAAAAGCAGCACAGCAGCTCAGAGGAAAGCGCTTCAGGGGGTCATCAACACCGCCCAAAAGATTGTTGGATGCCCTCTCCCCACACTGGAAGAACTTCACCGCTTGCGGTGTTTGAAAAAAGCCCAGAACATTATAAAAGACACCTCACACCCTGGCTATCCCCTGTTTGAACTGATGCCCTCAGGCAAGCGGTACAGAGCAATCAGGGCAAGGACAAATAGATTTAAGAACAGTTTCTATCCCACTGCAGTCACCTGCCTTAATGCTGCTAGAAACTAAGGAACTCTGCTTACATACAGAGAATTTGTTTACATGATGTCTGATGTCTGAACTGTGTGAATGAGGCAACTGGAACTGTGTAGGTATGTGTGAGTGTGTGGTCTGTGTGTCTTGGGCTTAGGCCACTGTTTATTGCTTTTTACCCTATTATTTTACCCTATTTATTGACTCTTTGCACTGACTGGATAGCACTTTCAATTTCGTTGTACTTGTGGCAATGACAATAAAGACATATTCATATTCATATTCATCTTCTTAAAAGTAAAAGCAGAGCATAACTTGGTTCCATGGTGTAACGGTTAGCACTCTGGCCTTTGAATTCAGTCATCCGAGTCCAATTCTTGGTGGAACCTTTAAAAGCTTTGAGTGATGGACAAGGAAATAACTTTTGTTAAAGATGAAAATGGGTCATGGCTGTGAATTTTGGTCCATGCAGTTAAACAAATGTGTGCATTGGGTGCAACATGGTGGCTTGGGGAGCATTAGAACGGAAGTCTGATGGTGACAGGGTCGGGCTTGTTCTACAACCATGGTTGTAAGATAAAATTGGATTCACCGTGCCCTTGGACCAAGCTTTTGATTTTTGTCTCACACATTACTGATTTTTGGGCAAAGTAGCTCAGTTGGGAGAGCACTGGAATGCAATATAGATGAAATATCAGTAAAAGCTGCAAAGTCTTTCCACAAGTTTCTTCATTATTGTTGGAAGAAGACAAATTATATTTTCATCTGTGTATTTGCTACTACTAAGTTATGTGAGTACTGCAATATATCTCTGGATGTTACCCAAATTTTAGCACATTTACTGTCATTTTGATGTCAGTGCTAACAAGTTTGTGGCAACTTTCAGGGAATTTTGCTGGAGTGTGAATCCATAATCTCAATCATTGTTTGAATTTCTAAAATAATTGTATACATTTATGAACATTTATTCAAAAAGTTCCACATGATCTGTTCAGTGCAAAACATGCCAGACCTCCTTCAAGTGGTAAAGCAGTACCTTGCAAATACAAGAGTGAAACCATCATTGGCTGTGCCCCTAGAACCAATCCAGAGGGGTAGCTGCATTCAGGTAGTGCGCAGGTGCTGGTAATGGCAGCCACACAATTTTTATCTCTTGTTTTATTTTTACTTAATCTTAGTTTGGGCAGTTTACAAAGATATCATACAGTATGCCAATTAAATATTTATTAAGTTCCCATAGAGTCATTGGAGTGGATTTTTATGGTAAGAGTGTGCTGGGAACGGAATTTTTCAGTCCAAATGTTAAAGCCTTTCTTGTCAACGCTTGATATGTCAGACGATATCAATATGGACGAAGCACAGTATCCTAGTCGTCACCCTCAAGAAACATCAAATCTGTTTGGACCTAAGTATTTGTATGGATATGGAAGTGAATCCAGGCCCTGAAAGTGAGACTGGTGCAAGGATGGAGAAAAGTATCGAGAACAGTGAACTGATAGCAAGTAAGTAAGATTTATTTCTAAAGCACATTTAAACACAGTTTACACTGACCAAAGTGCTGTACAGAGTGTAAAAATAGATATAAAATATATAAAGAAACAAAAACAACTGATTTAAACATCAGCAACAAAAGACAAACACTTAATTACAGACATGACACAACAAAAACAGTTAAAATGTAGGGAATGCTAATGTGAAAAGGTGTGTCTTGAGCTTGGATTTAAAAACAGTAATAGAGGGGGCATTTCTGATGTCAGGAGGCAGAAGGTTCCACAGCCGAGGACCAGCGACCGCAAAAGCTCTGTCACCTTTTAGCTTAAGGCGAGTTTGGGGGACATGGAGGAGACCTCTGCTGGAAGATCTAAGAGACATGGGAGCCTCAGGGGGATGAATAGCAGCAGCTAAGTAGTTGGGGGCTAGGCCATGAAGAGCTTTAAAAACCATTAACAGCATCTTAAATTGAATCCTAGACTGGACAGGAAGCCAGTGCAATGAGGCTAGGACAGGTGTGATGTGCTCGTTTTTTTTTTTTTGATGATCAAGATGATCAAGTATACAAGAAGGGACTTCCTGGGACTAAGAATATTGATAAAATTCAAACCTGCTCCACCTTTTATCCACAATCTCAAGATGCTCATTTTGTTCAGATATTGAGGATCGCAAGGTGGGCATAAGCACCATGAGAGACTACACCGCAAAAAATTGAAAACTGAATTTGAGGAGAAAATTACTTAATAGTAGTGAAATTATCTTGCTGCATGGACAGATATTTTTACTTGATAAGACATCTTAGAATAAGTTGGTTGCAATCTAGAACTAGGTTTAATAATCTCAGAATTGGTGTCTTGTGTCTTCTAATAGGAAATGCTAGATCATTTCAACTATATTCAAGATATTTTCACTTGCTAAGATATCATTTTTTGCAGTGTACCGAATTTTACCAACAACTTGGCCGAAATAATTGAAAACAAGCCTATTCCTGTGATACAAGGCATTGGCAGGTCTATTGCCCGTTTTTCTAGAGGTGTATCTCCAGCGAACCTAATAACAATCATGTGACGGGCGTCTCCAATTGCATGTAAGTCAGGCCAAAAAAAAAAAAGTGTGTTTCCGGTTACCCGACTGACCCTAATCCGTACCGCCCGACCCTAAACTTTTTTTTTCGTTTTTTTCCCAGTCGCGACTTTTACATATAACCCAACCGCGTGAACAGGAAGTTTTTGTCACTCACTGGGAAAATCAGGGCTTTCCACACGCGCCGGCTGCCGGCTATACAGCCGAGTACACAATTAAGTCCAGCCAGCTACTTTAATGACTATTTTTGTAGCCCACAGGCTCTAAATATTAATTTTCGATTTTAATAAAATTAAATGTTTATCGGACTGACAATGTCAAACTGAACCGCACTCATTTAAGTTGTGATTCGCACTGTTTGTACCGATAATAACCACAAATTCCCCGCCGACTTCATTGATCAAGGGAGAGTAACTCATCCGCGGCCCCGACATGCGGTGTGTGCGCGCACTCGGCGGAGGCAGTAGTGTGTCGGGGCTGTCGGAGGGAACAGAAGCAGAGATAACGCTTATTTTGTCTTTCACCTAGAGACATGATTCTACGGAAGCGTATTAGGGCCACTTGGAGAAAATATTTTTTTCTAAATTCCAAGATTAAAAGTCGGAAATTTCAAGAAAAAACTCAAAATTCCGAGATTAAAAGTCGGAATTTTCAAGAAAAAAAGTCGAAATCTTCGAGAAAAAAAGTCGAAATTTTCGAGATTAAAAGTTGAAATTTTCAAGAAAAAAAGTCGAAATTATGACATACAAAGAACGCATGCTCTAACTGCTGCCATGGCAACGAATGGCCACCGGAAAGGGAAGTCGTGGAAAGTGGCTGCCAACCGGCCTGGCCCTGAACATGTGAACTTAGCGACGTTGACTCTGAATGCAAGACACAAGGGATGCAGTTGAAAGGTAAGATTATCATTCTGTTCTGTTTGATGTTACATTGCATTGCGGATATGGTTAAGGGTACGCAATATCAATTAGGATCAGAAGTGACACTTACTACCATGCAGGCTGCATGCTACAACCACAAGGCGTACTGCTAGTTTAGAAACCTGGACATGACACTACCCTTAGTAGCCTATCATGTCCGAGTGCTAAACGTTTGTGCGTACAGTAAAACGACACAATTGGTGTCCGTATAATGACTGCAGAAACCCATTTCATCTAGCTAGTATTGTTAATATTATGCTAACGCCACTACAGTACGCCTAAGCCTCGTCTGTAGAGAAGAAGGGTTTCCAAGTCACCTCTAATATTTCAATCTAGAGACATCAAACATATAATTTGCCTCGGCAGGCTAGATGAATAATTCCACTTGTACCTACCTGAAGTGTCATGAGTCCAGGAGTTAAATTCCTATTAAACGTTTTCTGGTGAGATTAGCCCACTGAATTGTTTTCGTTTTGGATTAATTGGCTATGAAAGTAGTTTAATCAAGGAAGATAACGTTAGCCTAAATTTGGGCTCAGCATGGGATGACTTTTGATGTTATCAGGGAAGCCTGTGGGGATAAGATGGAACAGGCATATCTGTCCATACAATGTGATAGTAAAATATTGTGATTTCTACAGAAAGTATCATATGTGAACGTTCTGTTATGACTTTTCTCAGTTTAACGCACTGATTTTCATATTTTCCTGTATGAAGTAGTGTTATCACACATGAAAATTAAATACATGTCAGAAGCACTTTGCAAATATTATCTGGTGCTACTCAAATTCTTCAGTGTTATAATTTAATGCACTTGATCTGAGAATTCATAATTTATATATTTATTGTAGATTGATTCCAGCATCATAAACCTAATGACAGATGACCAGCTAAGGGAATATCTGCCTTCCTATGGTGACCGACTGGCTGTTTTTGGATACTGCAGACGGAAGGAAAAAGAACCTAGAAGTCACAAGTCAAAGGTCTTTGAGCGGCTTAAAGCAAAGATTGCAGGGAAAAAAGCTGATCGTGTGTCTGAGAGTGAGTGTCAAACCACAGCAAGAAATGCTCAGAAGAATGAGAGAAAAATTGAATTGGGATGGTTGCATTTTAGGAAAGGGGAATTTGTGCAGGTACGAACCAAAAAAGGAGGTGGAACCAGAAAAATGAGTGTTCAGAAGGAAAGTAAAAAATCAGACTTGATTGATAAAGCTGTGCAGTTGTTTTTTACAGGTGGAAGAAATGCAGACGGGAAGCTTGATGATTTTGACTGAGTTAACTGACTTTCAGCAGCATTCACTAAATGTTAGTGTCACCGCCTTGTTGACCACTTTTTTTTTTTGTATTTTGTTTTTGAGTTTACTTTACACACTTTAAGTGGCATGAACTTTAAGTGGTATGCTGCAGAGAATTGTGAATACCTGTTGTGTGCTTTAAGGACAACAAAATGCCTTCTAATAATGGATTAGGCCTACTGTTGTACTGTTGTTTTGTCTGCCTGGGAAAAGTTATTATCAGCAGAAAATTCCAGTTATCTTTATAAATAATTTCATATGAGATGTCATGGATTTTAGTCGGAATTACCAATGTATGACTACTTGTTTACATTTCTCATGGCAACCACTGTTTTACTCCATACAGATGCTGTTTACAAAAAAACCCATATTACTTTTGAAGGCTTCCTTCTGTAAAGATTTTAAGGTGGCATTACAGTTCCAATGAAATTATATAGTTTTGCATTCTTTGTATTGTGATCTTTTAAATATCTGAATAAATAATTCAGTTAAAACTTGTTAGGATTTTGCAATAATACATACAATAAATATATTCTACAATAAATATATAAATTATGAATTCTCAGATCAAGTGCATTAAATTATAACACTGAAGAATTTGAGTAGCACCAGATAATATTTGCAAAGTGCTTCTGACATCATGTATTTAATTTTCATGTGTGATAACACTACTTCATACAGGAAAATATGAAAATCAGTGCGTTAAACTGAGAAAAGTCATAACAGAACGTTCACATATGATACTTTCTGTAGAAATCACAATATTTTACTATCACATTGTATGGACAGATATGCCTGTTCCATCTTATCCCCACAGGCTTCCCTGATAACATCAAAAGTCATCCCATGCTGAGCCCAAATTTAGGCTAACGTTATCTTCCTTGATTAAACTACTTTCATAGCCAATTAATCCAAAACGAAAACAATTCAGTGGGCTAATCTCACCAGAAAACGTTTAATAGGAATTTAACTCCTGGACTCATGACACTTCAGGTAGGTACAAGTGGAATTATTCATCTAGCCTGCCGAGGCAAATTATATGTTTGATGTCTCTAGATTGAAATATTAGAGGTGACTTGGAAACCCTTCTTCTCTACAGACGAGGCTTAGGCGTACTGTAGTGGCGTTAGCATAATATTAACAATACTAGCTAGATGAAATGGGTTTCTGCAGTCATTATACGGACACCAATTGTGTCGTTTTACTGTACGCACAAACGTTTAGCACTCGGACATGATAGGCTACTAAGGGTAGTGTCATGTCCAGGTTTCTAAACTAGCAGTACGCCTTGTGGTTGTAGCATGCAGCCTGCATGGTAGTAAGTGTCACTTCTGATCCTAATTGATATTGCATACCCTTAACCATATCCGCAATGCAATGTAACATCAAACAGAACAGAATGATAATCTTACCTTTCAACTGCATCCCTTGTGTCTTGCATTCAGAGTCAACGTCGCTAAATTCACATGTTCAGGGCCAGGCCGGTTGGCAGCCACTTTCCACGACTTCCCTTTCCGGTGGCCATTCGTTGCCATGGCAGCAGTTAGAGCATGCGTTCTTTGTATGTCATAATTTCGACTTTTAATCTCGAAAATTTCGACTTTTTTTTCTCAAAAATTTCGACTTTTAATCTCGGAAATTCGAGTTTTTTCTTGAAATTTCCGACTTTTAATCTCGGAATTTAGAAAAAAATATTTTCTCCAAGTGGCCCTAATACGCTTCCGTATGATTCAAACTTTAAAACGGAGACAAAATTCTCCTGTGTGGATCTGGCATTCAACTTTTTTGCTAGGTTCTATACTTTTTGATCAGTCACAGATCAAACACCATGAGCAAATCTGGGGAAATTCAGGCTTTATAATGGGTGTCTATTGCGTTACACACCAGTGGGGCTCAGGAGTTTAGAGTGTAGGCAGCTTGAAAAAAAAGCTCTAACTTTCTCATTTAAACTGTTTTCTCAGCCACAATTTTCACTCTACACACACAATTTTCTCAAAAGTTGTAGTCACACATTGTGTGAATCAAGACAAGTGTCTACCCGAGCGATAGGATTTACAGTTTTTGAATGAGAAGCCTGAAAGTAAGGAGAGGACAGCCGTGCTCGCCCATAGACTCACATTATAAACATGGCAGCGCTTTTACTGCAAAATCAGAAAAGTCACTTGTTTTTAACTCGCTCTTGTGTCCACATTTTTTACACTAGGGACAAAAAAAATACATTGTGTTCATGGGAGCCTTGTAGCACTCAATGTGAAAGAATTTTGTGAATATCTCCTTTTGTTTCTGTGTAAATCAGCGTTGTTCGAGGAGAGGGAACTCTGAGAAAAAGCGCTCTTTGCTTGTTATATTGTGTCTTTTCCCTGCACCGTTACCAAGGCGACGAGCTCCACTCAGGGAGCAGAGAGGGGAGGGGCTGCTCTCTCTCTCTCTCTCATGGTGTATTGAGCTGTTATATTTACAGAAAAATTCATGTTAAAAGGTGTCTCATGCTACATCAGATTCATCAGAAGGTGGTAACTCAGGTGACCTGCAAAGAAATTCATTATATTTTGTGAAATTATTCCTGTCTAAATATAGGTTATGGCAGCCATCTTGAAAAAAAAAATTCAAAAAAAAAATGCCTGCCTACCGACCCTAGTTTTGAAATCTACGTAACCGGAAACACACTTTTTTTTTTTTTTGCCTCAAATACAGATTTTGCTGTGCCGAAATTTTTATTTACGAACATTTGTGGTCTTGGCAAAACCAAAAATCGAGTCAGAGCAGCTGTAGCACTTGAAGCTGATTTGAATAAGAATTATATAGATGTATGCATTGTGTCGAGACGCACCTCAAACCAGATATGCCAGATAGTGTTGTTAATATACCAGACTACAAGATCTTTAGACAGGGCAGAAATTGATTCAGGCTAGATTGTAGAAGTAAAGGTGGAATCGTCATTTATGTTTGAAGTAACCTGGATGTTATTGATGTCTACAGATCTAAATTCTATAAACTATGTTTGACTTTAAGATTACCCTCAGGACGCTGGTTGCTTGTTTGTGGCGTCTACCATCCGCCAAAATACAACTATAAGGAACTTCATTTAATGAGCTACATGATTGAACTTGCAGACAATGCCTTAGGTTCCCATCATTGTCTGCAGTGGCAATGTTAACAAGATTGATCTCAACCAACTGCAGCAATTATCCGGATGGAATGCACTTGTTGATTTTCCAACAAGAGGGAATTTGTGCTTAGATAATGTGTTAACCAACTGCAAAGACCTCTTTGGCAAATGCCATCCTTTGAATATGTTAATCAAGACTGACCATTCTGGGGTTATTTTGCCGGCAGGATCTAAGCTTAAACCGATTCACCGCAAAGTTTTGATTCGAGATCGCCGTGAACATTGCAAGATCGCATTTTATCAAGCTCTTGAGAATGAAAACTGGGACCAAGTTCTGTTTGTTAACGATCTGGATCAAGTGGTTGAGAAATTCAAAGCCATCATTCTGGGACATTTGGACATCTGAGACATGCCTCAGCGATCAGTATCTGTGTGTTCGCGGGATCCATTTTGGATGTCTCCCCTGTTGAAATTCATGCTTAAGACCAAAAACAGAATTTCTGTCTCCAATACGGACTGACTAATGCATTTGAATAAACACATTTCCCATCTCATAAGTGAGAACAGGAAGTATTTGCTGGCAGCTCCGATGGGCAGCCGTAAATGGTGGAAGGAAGTCGACTCTCGATTGCAGTAATGTATCCCTGCCACCAGTATTGCTTTGGACAATGAGAGATTAGTGCAGCTAAATGATTACGCCGGAACTTTATGTACCAATTACACCTACATTGAGCCACTCCCTGTAGCTATCGATGATAGTGTACAGGTCCCAGAAATCAATGAACAACAAGTCTTATATGCACTCTGCAAGTTAAAACGGACTGCTGTAGGTCCCAATAACATCCCATTTTGGATTTGGAAGGATCACGCACAGATTATCACCCAAGTTGTCACAAAGCTGTGGAATCTCTTTCTTTCTATTCAGTCTTGGCCTCGATCTTGGAAAAGAGGAAATGTTAAGCCTCTACCCAAAGTTGATCTTCCCAAAGTAAATAATGATCCTTGAGGGATTAGTATTACACCTGTTATTGTGTGTGTTTTTGAAAAAGTAATTTACAGGATTCACACTAAAAATATTGTGGAACAGAATCTCAGCTCAAGCCAATTTGCTTACAGAAACGGAGGAAGCTGTACAAATGTTTTGCTGGTAATTCAACATACAGTACATAATTATTTAGATTTGAATAAATGCATTTCCCATCTTATACAACCCCTGGCAAAAGATATGGAATCACTACTCTTGGAGGATGTTCATTCAGCTGTTTTACTTTGTAGCAAAAAAAAAATCACAGATATGACACAAAAATATTTTATTTACCAGGTGAACATTCTGGCTTTGTAAAATATACCTCAAAAAAATTAAATGAAATTTTTGTAATTAATGGCACATTTTTTTTAAAGATCAAGTAGAGGAAAAAGTATGGAATCACTCAATGATGAGGAAAAAATTATGGAATCATGAACAAAAAAAAAAAAATCACAATTAGTACTTTGTTGCACCTCCTCTGGCTTTTATGACAGCTTGAATTCTTCGAGGCATGGACTTCACTAATGAAAAACAATATTCTTTATCAGTCAGTTTCCAGCTTTCTTGTATAGCAGTTGACAGATCAGCTTTGCAGGATGGAGCCTTGTCATAGACCATTTTTTTCAATTTCTACCATAAAGTTTCAGTTGGCTTGAGATCCAGACTGTTTGCTGGCCATGCCATTGAGTTGATATGCCTTTCCTGAAGAAAAGTTTTAACGCTCTTTGCTCTGTGGCAAAATGCATTATCATTCTGAAAAATGACTTAATCACTAAAAGTACTTTCGATTGATGGAATGAGAAAAGTGTCCAAAATTTCAGTGTACACCTGTGCATTTACTGTAGAGGTAATGACTGCCATCTCCCCAGGTCCTTACATGCAAGCCCATATCATCAATGACTCTGGAAATTTGCTTGTTTTCTTGAGGCATTCATCTTTATATGTTTCATTGGAACGGCACCAAACAAAAGTTCCAGCATCATCTCCTTGGCCAATGCAGATTTGTGATTCATCACTGAATATCACTTTCATCCAGTCATCCACAGTACATGACTGCCTTCACTTTAGCCCACTGTAACCTTGTTTTCTTCTGTTTAGGTGTTAATGATGGTTTATATTTGGCTTTTCTGTATGTAAATCCCATTTCCTTCAGCCGATTTCTTACAGTTCAGTCACAAACATTGACTCCTGTTTCTGCCCATTTGTTTTTCATTTCTTTTGTTGTGCATTTTCTATTTTCAAGGCATATTGTTTTGAGTTTCCTGTCCTGATGCTTTGATGTCTTCCTTGGTCTACCTGTATGTTTCCCTTTTACAACCTTCCCATTTTGTTTGTACTTGATCCAAATTTTAGACACAGCTGACTGGGAACAACCAACATCTTTTGCCACACTCTGTGTTGAATTACCTTCTTTAAGGAGTTTTATAATCCTTTCCATTGTTTCAACTGACAGCTCTCTTGTTGGGGCCATGTTAGTGTTTTCCAAGTACTTTTCTTGCTATATGTCATTATTTTACAGTACTTTTTTTTCAGTCACAAAGTACTAAAGTCCCCAGCTGTTTTTTTGTTTACTCCTCACAAAGCCCATATGCATGAAGATCGCAACAAAATTCTTACCCAGCCATACAGTTATAATGCGCCGTGATCACTTATCCGTCTTGCTTAACTAAGATCCAGGTCTTTAAAGGGGTTTCTGATTATCTTTGTGAATGATTTACCTGAGAGATAAGAGCAAGCACAAGTGAAAATCAAGTGAACTGTTGTTTGTTTCCACTTCAACTTGCAGCACTTTGTTGTAAAGACGGGAATGAAAAGCTTAAAAAAAACATACTTACATGGGCAAAAACAATACAGGATTCATTTGGCAGCGACTTGATACTGAGGTCCTTTACCCAGCCACATACAAAAAAGTTGGAAGCCTCCATACTCTTCCATGCTTTCATCTGTTTTGTGGTGTAGAAGGATGTCTGCAACACCAGATAGTTCAAGATGTCAGGGAACTCGACTGAAGGGTAGTTTTCGAGATCGTATGACAAATCCTTCTTTCTCAGACTGTAGGGGTCTATTCTATTGCACATAGCAATCTTCTGAATATATCTAAAGTGAGCAGTGGTTTCTAGATTAGCATACTCTGATAAGTTATCGCTAGTTGTTTACACTAAGGCAGCCATTTTGGTTTGCTAGACCACCAGCTATTTCACTTCCGGTAAAACCGCTAAGAAAAGTAATGTGACTGAAACCCAAGAATTACATAGCTAGGGCTACAGTGGGGGGCTAGTCCTCTGTCCTAGTAGTTTGACTCCATACTCACATCTTTATTGTAGCATGCCTAGCCAGATGGCAGTAGGTACCATTTTTTACGATGGTCTTTGGTATGACCCAACCACGAGTAGAACTGGTGAGTGCCAGGTTGAGAGGTGGATACACTAACCACTAGGTCAACTTGTGGTCAGTTCTGAAGAGTGGGAGAGAAATACTAATAACTGCAGTATTTTAGTCTAGTGAGGTTATAGAGAGGGTGATGGTGAAGGATACCAAGTGATGATTGGAGATGTGGAGTGAGGAAGCATTGACGTCTGCAGCTGGGGAGGGATGGCTGAAGATCAGGTCCAGGGTATTTTCTCCCTGGTGTGTGAGAGGGAAGTTGTTGAGTGTCAGGGAGAAGGAATGCAGAAGAGGAAGAAGGCAAGAGGACTGAAGCTTGTTAGAAGGGAAGTTGAATTCTCCAAGGACAGTTAGAGGGCTACTGTTGATAGGGAAAAGAATGAGGAGTGTGTCCTTTTCTTCAAGAAAGTCTCCCAGTGGACCAGGAGGGCAGTAGATGCCAACACTTTCATAAATGCAGAACTCAGAGACAGACAGTAAAGATCCATATGCATGAGGTTTATTGGGACAAGTGCATGCAGTTAAAAACAGGCATGAGTCAAAACCAGAAAAATAACTAAAAAAAAAAAAAAGAACAGTTCCAAAGGACAGTCCAAGTCACAAAGTCAAAAAAAGTACAAACTTGAATTCAGTAAAAGGTTATTGAATTCAGGTATGCAAGTCATGGGTCAAAAGAGAATAGAAAAGATGGCTACACACGTAGTCAATTTTTTTGCATAGCACTTTTAACAGTAGACATTGTCATAAAGCAGCTTTACAGAAAAATATAAATTTTAAACATAAATTTAAACCTAATAAGCAAGTCTGAGGTGATCGTGGTAAGGAAAAACTCCCTAAGACAACATGAAGAAATGTTCAGAGGAACCAGACTCAAAAGGGAATCCATCCTCATTTGGGTGACAACAGATAACATGATTATAAATAACTTGCTTCTATAACTGTGTCCCATATGGTCAAAAAGTGCAATTGTGTAACCAGGAAATTAATTATAATTTTGACATGAAGTATATTTTGGGCGGCATGGTGGTGTAGTGGTTAGCGCTGTCGCCTCACAGCAAGAAGGTCCGGGTTCAAGCCCCGTGGCCGGCGAGGGCCTTTCTGTGCGGAGTTTGCATGTTATCCCCATGTCCGCGTGGGTTTCCTCCGGGTGCTCCGGTTCCCCCCACAGTCAAAAGACATGCAGGTTAGGTTAACTGGTGACTCTAAATTGACCGTAGGTGTGAGTGTGAATGGTTGTCTGTGTCTATGTGTCAGCCCTGTGATGACCTGGCGACTTGTCCAGGGTGTACCCCGCCTTTCACCCGTAGTCAGCTGGGATAGGCTCCAGCTTGCCTGCGACCCTGTAGAACAGGATAAAACGGCTAGAGATAATGAGATGAGATGAGTATATTTTGTTGAAGTTATGAACTGTTCAATGATGGAGACTTGAGTGCAGAACTGTTCATGACAACTGCAGTCCTAAAGTTATCATGGCAATTGTAGTCCTAAGCCAACATAGCAAAACTGTTTGTATTGATTTTCCAAAGCCATCTTCTGAGTGCATCTTTTGGCTGTCCATAGGGGACATGCACTCTAGGATCAAAGAGATGAGTGCTCAAGTTAGAAGTAGGGCATCAGGATGGATCAGGCAGGTCCGGAGAGCAAGAGAGGTCAGCATCACTGGCATCTCAGGAGTGGCATTTGTAGCTTGGCAGAAATAGAGAGAGAGAGAGAGATCGTTTGGTATGCCCATTCAGAGCAGTACATTATATGCTGAGTACAAACAGGGGCTCCAGCAAGACTAACCATGACAGTATACGTAAAAGAGAGAGCCAGAAGGTAATATGGAAAAGAGGGTATCCTGGGATATATAGAGGCCAACCACTCCACTGTCAACAAACACATGATTGAACACATGAGGGGGGGCAATATCCAAACATCCCAGTTTGGTGATGTGGTCACATATCTTGGCTCTAGTAAGGACTCATGCTGATGCATTCTGGAGTAACTAGAGCTTGTTTATGCGCCTATTGGAACATTCAGACAGTAAGGCATTACAATAATCCAATTTAGACATGTGGTTAGGTTAACAGGGGGTGGCCTTGGGCTGAGGTGACCTTGAGTAAGGCACCTAACCCCCAACTGCTCCCCGGGTGCTGTAGCATAGCTACCCACTGCTCTGGGTATGTGTGTGCGCTCATTGCTCACTTGTGTGTGTGTGCATGCATGTGTTCACTGCTTCAGAGGACAAATTTCACTGTGCTTGAGTGTGCATGTGACATAAAGGCTTCTTCTTTGACGTAACAAATAATTTTTTATGCATCGTGTAATGACATAACATTTCTTATCTTAGCAATACGTATTTCTGACATAAAAGAAGGATATCCTAATAATATTATCTCCATGAGCTTCAAATGCAAGATTAGAATCAATAGTCACTACACAAGATGAAACAGAAAGGCTATCCAGAGTTACTATGTAATCAGAAAGTTTACTTCTAGCTGCATGGGGTCCTAATACTAGTACTTCTGTCTTGTCAGAATTAAGGAGAAGGAAGTTAATAAGCATCCAGTGTCTAATGTCCTTTACACATACCTCAATTTTATTAACCTATTGTCTCTCATCTGGCTTTCTTGAAATCAGTGTTGTAGTCGAGTCACTAAACCTCGAGTCCGAGTCCAGTCTCGAGTCCCTAGTGTTCAAGTCCAAGTCATTAAAAAAAATTTCAAGTCGAGTCTGAGTCGAGTCCACTATTGATCTGAGTTGAGTCCAAAAACAAGACTCCAACTGCACCATTTGACGGTGACTGTTTTAGCGCCATTAACATTAGTTTGTTCCTGAACATGACATATGAACAAATGAATGTGCATTCTCTTTGTCAGGGAGTGTGAAGTATTCTGTCAGAGATGGTTGGGAGACAGATGTACGTGCAGAAGGTGTGTTTATTAAGGCAGCTGGGCCATAGAAGGTTCACGCTGCACGCTGCATGCTGCACACTACATGCTACACGCGTGTAAAGAAAAGTGGACAAACGTAGCATGACTTGCTCTGGGCCATAGAACGGCGTTCACGTTGCACGCTGCACACTTCACGCGTGAAGCGTGAAATGAACATGCACACTTTTTTTCTAGGCGTGAAGATGGAAATTCCAGTCAATGCATGCGGTCACCGCCGCGCCAGCCAATCAGAACGGGTCTAGGGAGATAACTCTATGCTTTCAGGGGAAAACTTCAGAAAAAATATAATTGAATGGTATAATTGAAAAATAGTTCTTCATCGGGATTGTCAAGCAGATTATAGAATGTTCGGTGAAATTCACCACGGGTTTCTCTCAGAAGGAAGTGTTCTCGGCTCCAAATTCTGTTCCTTTTTCTCTTCCTCTGTCTTCCTTCCTAAAAGCAGAATGAGGCAATCGTCGTCATCCGAAGAGTCCATATTGCGGTCAAAGTAGAACAGACGCAACACGTGAACATCCAAGCATGAAGTTTAATGGCCCAGGGTCCGGTTCTTCACGTGAACGTGTAGCGTGTAGCGTGCAGCATGCAGCGTGCAGCGTGAACCTTCTATGGCCCAGCTGCCTAATACAACCCTGATTCCAAAAAAGTTGGGACAAAGTACAAATTGTAAATAAAAACGGAATGCAATAATTTACAAATCTCAAAAACTGATATTGTATTCACAATAGAACATAGACAACATATCAAATGTCGAAAGTGAGACATTTTGAAATTTCATGCCAAATATTGGCTCATTTGAAATTTTATGACAGCAACACATCTCAAAAAAGTTGGGACAGGGGCAATAAGAGGCTGGAAAAGTTTAAGGTACAAAAAAGGAACAGCTGGAGGACCAAATTGCAACTCATTAGGTCAATTGGCAATAGGCCATTAACATGACTGGGTATAAAAAGAGCATCTTGGAGTGGCAGCCACTCTCAGAAGTAAAGATGGGAAGAGGATGACCAATCCCCCTAATTCTGTGCCAACAAATAGTGGAGCAATATCAGAAAGGAGTTTGACAGTGTAAAATTGCAAAGAGTTTGAACATATCATCATCTACAGTGTATAATATCATCAAAAGATTCAGAGAATCTGGAAGGATCTCTGTGTGTAAGGGTTAAGGCCGGAAAACCATACTGGGTGCCCGTGATCTTCGGGCCCTTAGATGGCACTGCATCACAAACAGGCATGCTTCTGTATTGGAAATCACAAAATGGGCTCAGGAATATTTCCAGAGAACATTATCTGTGAACACAATTCACCGTGCCATCCGCCGTTGCCAGTTAAAACTCTATAGTTCAAAGAAGAAGCCGTTTCTAAACATGATCCAGAAGCGCAGATGTCTTCTCTGGGCCAAGGCTCATTTAAAATGGACTGTGGCAAAGTGGAAAACTGTTCTGTGGTCAGACGAATCAAAATTTGAAGTTCTTTATGGAAATCAGGGACACCGTGTCATTCGGACTACAGAGGAGAAGGACGACCCAAGTTGTTATCAGCGCTCAGTTCAGAAGCCTGCATCTCTGATGGTATGGGGTTGCATTAGTGCATGTGGCATGGGCAGCTTACACATCTGGAAAGACATCATCAATGTTGAAAGGTATATCCAGGTTCTAGAGCAACATATGCTCCCATCCAGATGACGTCTCTTTCAGGGAAGACCTTGCATTTTCCAACATGACAATGCCAAACTGTAATTACTGCATCAATTACAGCATCATGGCTGCGTAGAAGAAGGGTCCAGGTACTGAACTGGCCAGCCTGCAGTCCAGATCTTTCACCCATAGAAAACATTTGGCGCATCATAAAACGGAAGATATGACAAAAAAGACCTAAGACAGTTGAGCAACTAGAATCCTACATTAGACAAGAATGGGTTAACATTCCTATCCCTAAACTTGAGCAACTTGTCTCCTCAGTCCCCAGATGTTTACAGACTGTTGTAAAGAGAAAAGGGGATGTCTCACAATGTTAAACATGGCCTTGTCCCAACTTTTTTGAGATGTGTTGTTGTCATGAAATTTAAAATCACCTAATTTTTCTCTTTAAATGATACATTTTCTCAGTTTAAACATTTGATATGTCATCTATGTTCTATTCTGAATAAAATATGGAATTTTGAAACTTCCACATCATTGCATTCCATTTTTATTTACAATTTGTACTTTGTCCCAACTTTTTTGGAATCGGGGTTGTACACTAGAAGAAAAAAAGAGAATAAAGGAGCTTGGACCGGAACAGCCCAATTTAAACATTAAGCAGCAGGTAGGTGATCAAGGGCGGGCTTACACTCGAGGCTTCACCTGCTCTTGTTATGACAAATGGAGCTTTCTAGCTGGATGTGGTGTGAGGAGTGCCTTTTATTGCTTTCCCTGTTTGCTTTTTCAAAGTGTCGGCACCGAAACGTTGTGGACAACGAGAGGGGTACAGGACCTTAAACACCTTTCTGAAAAGTGCATATGGCACGAAACTAGCTGTGGCCATCTTGTCAACTGCTTGAAGCTGAGTTTCTTTGGCAGGCTTAGCTTTGCTGAACAGTTAGATGCAGGAGAGGTTGAATGTATTGGCCGTGCTATCAGTGGAAAAGAGGCTGGTTACTGAGATGACTGACTTTAACCAGAAAGTCAGTGAGAAACTTGCAAGCCAGAAGAAAAGGAGGGCAAAATTTATGCTCAAATACTGCTTGTTTTTAAACCTAAATATTGGTAGCTTCAATGTACTCGCTCTGATCAGTAAGCAGTACTCAAGCAAAAATTTACTTGGACTATGTTATCAACACTTCACTCTTTATGTTACTTTAATTTGTGTATTTACACTTAATGTCTTTCACACTGTTAGCCGCTTGTTGGCTGTAGAATGGGACTCCATGCATTCTGTATGCTAGTAAAGAAGGAGTTTTTCGATAAGTTGGAAAATTAAATATCTGTTGAGTTCCCCAAACTCACAAACTCCCTGGTGCTGCAGACATCATTCTATATGGATAAACAGATGAAACCTGGAAGAGCATGGAGGTGTACAACTTTTTATATGTAGCTGGGTTGAAGTTCTGGGGAGAAAGACACGACAAGATCCTGTATCATTTATGCCTGGGTAAGTAGGCATTTTTGGGCTTTTTGTACGTGTCTTTGTGGTAGTTGCTAGGATGCTATAAGTTTTAGTATCGGTTGTAAACAAACCACAAACCACAGCTGCTCAATTCTCAATCCTCCCTGCTCTTCTCTTCCAGAAAACGGTAAGTTTCTTTTTAAAATTAAAACAGGAAAAAAAATGCAGTGAGAAGGTACATTCCAACATCTGTGTAGGTAACACTAGGCCACAAATCTACATCATCACTTTAGTCATTTTGAGGAATTTTGTATGAATCATAACCACTAATAAACTCTAATTTCCACATATCTGTCCTTTACCTCTTTCTGTATGTAAACAAAATTGCTTGTACCCCAGGACAAGGGTAGCAACGGTTGCTGACGTAAACGTGATGTCAGTGCAAGGGGTCTAAACTGTAAATAAAAACAGAATGTGATAATTTGCAAATCACGGAAACCCTTCCTTGAAAATAGTACAAAGACACCATATCAAATATTGAAACTGAGAAATTTTATTGTTTTGTGAAAAATATATGCTCATTTTGAATTCGATATCAGCAACACATTTCACACACACATTATATATATATATATATATATATATATATATACACACACACACCCCCACACACACACAGCTACAGGGGTGCCGTTGGGGGGGAGTTAGGACGATTCTAAGGGCCCAGCATTGACAAGTGGCCCTCAGAGGACAATATTAATATTATTACCATGTGTAAGTTAATTTAATACAAATATTTTTAACAATTTTGTTTCTTATATTGAGCAAATACAACAACCTTTTGGTTTGGTTTTCCATCCATCCATTATCTGTAGCCACTTATCCTGTATAGGGTCGCAGGCAAGCTCGAAGCTGGGAGGTGGGTTACCCCCTGAACAAGTCGCCAGGTCATCGCAGGGCTGACACATCGAGACAAACAACCATTCACACTCACACCTATGGTCTATTTAGAGCCACAAATTAACCTAACCTGCATGTCTTTGGGGGAAACCGGAGCACCTGGAGGAAACACACGCAGACACGGGGAGAACATGCAAACTCCACACAGAAAGGCCCTCATCAGCTGCTGGGCTCAAACCCAGGACCTGGGTGAGGTGGTCCAGTTTGGTTTTCCATTTTCTGCAAAATTATTAGAATAGATAATATTTATATTTCACCCCTCTCCCTATTCATTCCATGGTACAGTCTTTCTTAGGCAGAGCCAGAGCGCGACACCGTGTTAGGTTTGTTGCTTTCCAATCCAACACTAACGTTTGCTGTGCATGGTACAAGCAGAATTGATGGTGAACAATCAGTAGATTGAGACTATCATGAAGAAGTTGGGTTACCAGAAAAGTAAAGAGAGGCAGCAGAAAGCTGAGAAAAAGAAAAAGGACTGACAATTAGTCACACAGTTTTTTGGGGTTTTTTTTGAAGAAAGGCAGCCTATACATTTATTCACTGACCTTCCTTCAGGGGCGGCACGGTGGTGTAGTGGTTAGTGCTGTCGCCTCACAGCAAGAAGGTCCGGGTTCGAGCCCCGTGGCCGGCGAGGGCCTTTCTGTGCAGAGTTTGCATGTTCTCCCCATGTCCGCGTGGGTTTCTTCCGGGTACTCTGGTTTCCCCCACAGTCCAAAGACATGCAGGTTAGGCTAACTGGAGACTTTAAATTGACCGTAGGTGTGAGTGTGAATGGTTGTCTGTGTCTATGTGTCAGCCCTGTGATGGCCTGGCGACTTGTCCAGGGTGTACCCCGCCTTTTGCCCGTAGTCAGCTGGAATAGGCTCCAGCTTGCCTGTGACCCTGTAGAACAGGATAAAGCGGCTAGAGATGATGAGATGAGACCTTCCTTCGGTGGCCTCAGGAAAAGCATTGTTGATGCTCATCAGCTGGAAAAGGTTACAAAACGGTCTCTAAAGAGTTTGGACTCCACCAATCCACAGTCTGACAGACTGTGTACAAATGGAGGAAATTCAAGACCATTGTTACCCTCCCCAGGAGTGGTCGACCACCAAAGATCACTCCAAGAGCAAGGCATGTAATAATCGGCGAGGTCACAAAGGACCTCATGGTAACTTCTAAGCAACTGAAGGCCTCTCTCAGATTAGTTAATGTTCATGAGTCCACCATCAGGAGAACACTGAACAACAATGGTGTGCATGGCAGGGTTGCAAGGAGAAAGCCACTGCTCTCTAAAAAGAACATTACTGCTCATCTGCAGTTTGCTAAAGATCACGTGGACAAGCCAGAAGACTATTGAAAAAATGTTTTGTGGACGGATGAGACCAAAATAGAACTTTTTGGTTTAAATGAGAAGCGTTATGCTTGGAGAAAGGAAAAGCATAAGAACCTTATCCCATCTGTGAAACATGGTGGTGGTAGTATCATGGTTTGGGCCTGTTTTGTTGCATCTGGGCCAAGATGGCTTGCCATCATTGATGCAACAATGAATTCTGAATTATACCAGCGAATTCTAAAGGAAAATGTCAGGACATCTGTCCATGAACTGAATCTCAAGAGAAGGTGGGTCATGCAGCAAGACAATGACCCTAAGCACACAAGTTGTTCTACCAAAGAATGGTTAAAGAAGAATAAAGTTAAAGTTAATGTTTTGGAATGGCTAAGTCAAAGTCCTGACCTTAATCCAATTGAAATGCTGTGGAAGGACCTGAAGTGAACAGTTCATGTGAGCTCAGTGAATTTGTAGGTCCACTAGACAGCTCGTGCACCAGCTAGGTTAAGATGCATGCTAATAACTAGCTTGTTCACTCATGAGGTCTGCCCTCAACATGCACAGATGCAGCCTCAGGATTAGGAAACCCTCCCTCAACCCCCCTACTAGATGAAACAGAAGGTGAGCAGTATTTTGTAGATGTAAAGGGGATAATGCCATTACCACTTTTAAGATCACCCTTTCAAGATATTTGTTTCCCTTTATGATCAACTAATGTTACTAACCAAGCATGCAGCTCATTCCATCCAAATATTAATAATATATACCAGGGCTTTGAACCAGATTTTATTTCCTATTGGTTCGTTCCGAACAGAAACGGAATTTTAACGTTTCCGGTTTGGGGTTCCACCATTAAATAGACGTTCCCGAACCGGTTAGAACAAAAAAATTTCGTTCCCGGAACGGTTAATTACGTTCCCTGTCAGCTGTTTAACAAATGGCTATAAAATTATGTCTCTGTCTCATCCAGCTTAAGCCAAATGTAGGCTAATTCTATTACAACCTTCATTAAATAAGACAAGAAATAATTCAAAACAATTATTATTTCAAATGTTGGCGATTTGGATTCTCAGTATGTCTTCCCATCTACACAAACAGAAAAAGTGCCAAAAATGATAGATAATTCGTTTAGTGTGTTACCAAAGGCTAGTCAGGCCCTATAGAGGGCTACCGCATGACGTCACCGCGCCGCGAGATTTTGTTAGGCGCCATATTGGAAGACCAAGTACACATCTATGCAAGTACATACATTCATAAAACAAACTACACCTGAAATGTAGCCAGGGCCGGTTCTGCCCTAATCTGGACCCGGGTGCAACATCGCGCAACCCCCCCCCCCCCCCCCCCCAAAAAAAACAGTCTAAATCAGGACAACCATCACATAACTATAAACATTTTATATCAACTATTTTAACTAAATGGGCTATAATAAATAAGCCTGCAGGCAGCCACGGCGGGCTGCCTCAGAAAAGTAACCATTCAATGACACAACTGAAAGCCTGCAGCCACGGCGGGCTGCCTCAGAAAAGTAACCATTTGTCCTACCTTAAAACTCGTTTTGCATTTTCTGCCTCCTTTTTTGTATTTTTGACCCTCCGTTTATTTTCTTTCCTTTTCTGAAAACCCGATTTGTGTCCAGACATTTTGTTCTGCTACCAACGAACTAACTCGTCAGGTCTCGTCTCTCGAGTCCGCGATGATTCCCATGGGAAGGGCAACAACTGATACATTTTTACAAACAGCCAATAGGGAGGTTGCAACGTTCAGGCTCTTCCTTACTCAGACACTCAGTAAGGCAGCTGGGCCATAGAAGGTTCACGCTGCACGCTGCACACTACACGCTACACGCGTGTAAAGAAAAGTGGACAAACGTAGCATGACTTGCTCTGGGCCATAGAACGGCATTCACGTTGCACGCTGCACACTTCACGCGTGAAGCGTGAAATGAACATGCACACTTTTTTCTAGGCGTGAAGATGGAAATTCCAGTCAATGCATGCGGTCACCGCCGCGCCAGCCAATCAGAACGGGTCTAGGGAGATAACTCTATGCTTTCAGGGGAAAACTTCAGAAAAAATATAATTGAATGGTATAATTGAAAAATAGTTCTTCATCGGGATTGTCAAGCAGATTATAGAATGTTCGGTGAAATTCACCACGGGTTTCTCTCAGAAGGAAGTGTTCTCGGCTCCAAATTCTGTTCCTTTTTCTCTTCCTCTGTCTCAGTAAAAGCAGAATGAGGCAATCGTCGTCATCCGAAGAGTCCATATTGCGGTCAAAGTAGAACAGACGCAACACGTGAACATCCAAGCATGAAGTTTAATGGCCCAGGGTCCGGTTCTTCACGTGAATGTGTAGCGTGTAGCGTGCAACATGCAGCGTGAACCTTCTATGGCCCAGCTGCCTAATTCACTTATTATCACATGGAGACGTGATAGTAGTCCACCTTCCCGTTCTCTCCATTCAGTCAGCGAACGTCACACAGGAAGTGAACCCCAGCGGGTCATAGAAACTTGCGCAGGAGAAGAATGGCTTTTTTATTTGTAGGCTACGGAAACTTTGAGGAACGAAATAAAAACCGGTATTAAGCGGTTACCATTATTTTTAATAAGCGTTTCTGTTCCGGAACATAAAAAATAATAAAGTTTCTGGTTTCGTTTCTGTTCCATGTGAAACAGAAAAAGTTCCCGGTTTTCGTTCCTTGAACAGGTTCAAAGCCCTGATATATACACACAGTTATCACAACACACTGTGTTTGTACGATTATATGACAGACTGAATTATGTACCTTATGGTTAAGGTTATGGATACTTTAGAGCCAGAGCCATCTTCAAGCCATGATGTAGCCAGAGAGAATACACTTTTCTGTTTTTGATGCATCCATTTGCAGGCAGCATGGTGTGACCAATTTGTTGATGTAAAATTCATTATTGTGTTAAAAAAATGTTCCCCTTTGTTGCACAACAAAGCCCATAAGTGACTTTAAAACTGTATGTGGAGTATGTACAGCAGTTATCTAGCTCATTTGAGACTGTTGAACATTGAGATACTAAATAACTGAGGTTGAGAGATTTATTCTCTGCCATTTGACTTCTTTGTATGTTTAGAGGTTTTGCCATTGTTCACATTTATATTTGTTGCTATTGTTCAAGTCTTTATTTAATAAGTTGATGAATATTGAGTTTCTCTCACTGGATTGCTGATTACTGTGTTTTTATATTAAATTGGCACAGCCAAAAAACAAGAAAATAAAAACACTCAGTGGATTTCTTGCAGTGCACCATGTAATCTATCAATTAAATAGTTATTCATCAACCTAGAAATTTAATTGCATATAATGAGTCAGTACATGAAGGAGACATAAGGATGAATCCGAAAGTTTGTTTGTGACAGCAAGCCAACCTAATTTACAGTATACTTATCTACAAGTTTATCTACGAACTACAGCCTGGGTAGGTCTCTCACTAAATACTGACACCTAGTGGTGAAAAGTAATATCAGGGTATAAACAAAGTCTGTGTCTTCTGTGATCAATTCAGTAGAGGTGTTCAGAGCCAGTAGGTCATTACTTTTTTATTAAATTACACTAATAACACTTCCTCTGGATAAACTAAGTTTTTTTTTTTGGGGGGGGGGGGGTGTTAAATTGTGTACGGTCAATGATGGCGAATGTGTGATTGCATAAGCTCATCCAGCCTGGCCTGCAGCAAAGCAATATACAAAGAGTGCAAAAGTCAGGTACACAAAGTGCTGAACTTCTAGTTCTAGCACCAACTGAACAAGTGACAACAATGCTTCATGTTATATTCTACTGAAGTATCAATACTCAAACAGCCAAGGAAACGAACAGCCATAGAAAGTATAACTAAATAGAGAACTCAAACGGCTAACCCAGTACACAGTAGACCATACACAGCCTGGGTTGGTCTAGACTGAAATGCAGTTACACAGTGGGCAGGGAAGAAGGGGAGAGGTGCAGCCTGAAGAGGTGAGTCTTCAGTCTGCACTTGAAGGTGGTCAGGGAGTCAGCAGTTCTGACCTCAATGGGAAGGTCATTCCACCAACGGGGAACCAGGACAGACAGCAGGTCTTGAGCAGGCTGGGGAGGAGTGGAGAGGAGGAGGGGCCAGGTGACCAGTAGTATCGGAGTGTAGGGATCTGGCTGGCATGTAGGGGTGGCTCAGACTCTGGAGTTATGCTGGCCCTAACCTCTTGAGAACCTGATAAGCTAGCACTGATGTCTTAAATTTGATATGAGCTGTGATAGGTAGCCAGTGCAGGTCGGCAAGCAGAGAGGTAACATAGGAAGAATGAGGTAGGTTGTAGACTAGGCGAGCTGCAGTGTTCTGGATGAGCTGTAGGGGTCTGATAGCAGAAGCTGGAAGGCCAGCAAGGAGAGAGTTGCAGTAGTCCAAGCAGGACAGGATCAGTACTTGGCCCAGGAGCTGAATAGAGTAGGTGGTAAAAAAAGGACAGTGCCTTCAGACGTTATAGAGAAGGAATCTACACATCCGGGTCACTGCAGCGATGTTCGCTGAGAAGGAGAGTTTGTCATCGAATACTACCCCTAGGTTCTTCACAATGTGTGAAGGTGACCTAGAGATATCCCCCAGGGAGATGACGATGTCCAGGGGTGGAAAGGATGGAGCAGGGATGAAGATTACCTCTGTCTTGCCTGGGTTCAGCTTCAGGTGATGGTTGTCCATCCAGCTCTGGATGTCATACAGGCAAGCAGAGATGCGAGCAGAGATCTGTGTGTCAGAAGGAGGAAAAGAGAGAAACAGTTGGGTGTCATCAGCATAGCAGTGGAAGGATAGACCATGAGCAGAGATAATTGGGCCAAGAGACTGGGTATAGAGGGAGAAGAGAAATGAACCAAAGTCTGAATCTTGAGGTACGCCAGTGGTAAGTGGGTGTGGTGCTGATACAATACCACCAGACCAGGTAACCTGGAAGGAGCGCCTGGAGAGGTAGGACTTGAACCAATCTAGGGCTGTCCACAGATCCCTAGAGCTGATAAGGATGACAGGAGGATAGGGTGATACACACACACACTTATTCATTTATTTAGCTAGCTAGCCTCAGAGTGCAGCTCGGCGTCTCTGCTGGTGAGGCTGTTTGCAGTCTACATGAGTATCTGTGATGATGATGATTACTGGTTGCTGTGTGTGTATGCACAGGTGTATGTGATTTGGGGTTAAACACCTCTCCCGAATAACCTGTCTCTCCAGGGTAAGCCCTTGTGCTGCTGTTCAACTTTTTTTTTCTTTTTGTTCTGCTCTTTAACAATGGTGGTTGCCATGCTCCTTGAGAGTGTGACCCTGTTTAATCTTTTATATGGTTGAAGTGATTCCTTGGCAAACATATTATTTTATTCTAGAAACACATCAAGCTTTTTTATGCCATAAAAATCTGATTATTTATATGGGAAATCATGTCACTGACTTCAATATTAAAATATGTCCCTTTACTCATAGTAATTCACAATTCTGTGGGTGAGAGCCTCCAGGTGGCATAGTTGGCTACAATTCATATAGTTTTCACACTTTCTTTGCTCTTTATCTTATTAGGATTTACTGTTCTTGAGCGCTGCTTGGCTATATTTAGATAGCAGAGCCTCTAAAATCACAATTGGCCATATTTCCAAGTACCAGTTTAACAACAAAAACAGACCCATTCACACATTCACTTAAACAACAATTAAATTGACATTAAAGAGAGGTGAGTCTAAGAAAAAAGATAGTAACTACAGAATCAGTTTCAGCTGGCCTGGCACACAAGAAGCATTGCCAAAAACAGGTCAACCACATGAAGACTAAATGAGAAGCAAAACTACAAAGTTCCCACTGCTGAATATGAGACCTACTGCATGTGATTTATAACGTGTGCTTTCAGGCACCACTGAACCAAATGAACACAACTGAACACAGTACAGGGCAGAAGACTTGGCTTCATTGTTTCAGCATTAATCCAACACTTTCCCAAGCAGTTGGGCAAAAAGACATTCAAACTAGGTTTCTTTTGAATTCAAATGAAATCAATGAGGCTGTAGCTCATACCGGCCAAGACACATAAAATCGTAAATATGACAGGTGGTGCCACCATCTTGACAACTTTTACGCACACCCACCAGGGGAACACTGTATGCGAGTTTGATCAAAATCCGATCAATCCCTGTAGGAGGAGTAGCGATTTTTGTAAATTGTGGACAGACGACGATGGGTGATCGCATAAGCTCATCCGGCCTGGCCTGCGGTCGGATTAGCTAAAAACCATGAAAATATCATAAAAGATTAAGTCAGTTATGGCTGTAGGTTCAGTGTACCTGAAAGTATTGGAATGGCCAGGCCAATTGTGCCATTTCAATTCATCAATTATTTATTTTTGTTACATATTTAAGACATTTGGGCTTGAGATCAAAAGATGAATATGAGATGATCGAGCACAATTTCAGCTTTTATCTCCTGATATTTTCATGCATACGTGTTAAACACCCACCCAATTTTTAGGTGATTAAATATATAGGAACAGAGTCTTGAAGTAAATAACACAATCTTTGGTTTGCAATAACTGTATTATGATGACCTGCTAACATCACCAAACTATTGCATTCCTTTTTTTGTGATGTTTTTCCTGGTTTGTACAATAGCTCCTTTCAGTTGTTGTTTCCTTTGGGGGTGTCCTCTTCAGGAAGTGAAATACATGTTCAATTGGATTAAGGTCTGGTGATTGTCTTGGCAGTGTCTGAAACGTTTCATATTTTTCCCCCTGATGAAGTCCTTTGTTGTGTTGGCAGTGTGTTTTGGATCATGAGCAGATCCTTTCTTTCTCCACACTTTGGCCTTTCTATCACTTTCTTCAAAGTTAATCTTGATTCCAGAACTTTTGTGGATTTGTCATGATTTGCCATCTCTGAATTATTTTGTGAATTACAATCAGGCCTTCTGATTCTTACTGCTGATGAGTGATTTGCATTTTGGTGTATGGCCTGTGTATTTCTAGTCTTGAAGTTTTCTTCAAATGGTGGATTGTGATACTTTCACCCCTGTCCTGTGGAGGTTGTTGGTGAGGTCACTGATGGTTGTTTTTAAGACAAGATTTAAGATAAGAGGTTGTTCAAAAAAACAAACATCATAATAAAAAAAGAGTAAAAAATAAATGTAACACCAGTGCCTAACACAATCACAATAAAAAGTAAGATATATTTAGTAAAGGTTAAAGAAAAATAAATGAAAAGAAAAATAGAAGAGTAGGAAAGTTGTCACATCTCCACCTGCTTCCCACAGTTTACAGCTACCTTCAAACATGGCCACTGTGGCCTAGAACACCACACTACATCACACCTCTCTCAGTCTCCAGAGTCGTAATCATCACGCACACTGGTTTATGATCACAGTCTCATCACCACTGTGTATTTAAATACTGTCAATTTGGAAAGATGTTGTGAAATTAATGCTTCATGATGCCTTGTCTAAGTTGTTTTTTTTTAAACAAACAAACACACACACACACACACACACACACACCTCAGGCCTTAGCACTGATTCTGGTTACTGACAGCCAGTTTTGTATTTTGGTTTATGCTCTCTGTTTTCATCTGTGATATCCTGTTTGTGTCTTACCTGACTATTGCCTGTTTATTGACACTGTCTTTGAGCTACAATTTGGATTTCTCTGCCAGCCTTGCCTTTCATAAACTCTCTGCCACTTTACAGCTGTCGCCTGCATTCCTATTCGAAGTTTAAACAAACAGTCTAACAGGGCATACCAGGGCAGCAAGAAATCCGTCAGGCATATGTTCCAATATTTTTTTGATCACTTGAAATATGGGTGGGTTCAAACAAAAGGTCATGTTCTTCATTGTTTTTAGCATATATTTAGATATAAATATAACCAAAATTTCTTCAGTGTATAATAAAAAAAAATGGCCTTGCCTTTCCAATACTTCCAGAGGGGACTATAATTATGCTGTAACCATGTTACTTACCATGGAGCTTAACTAAATAAACCAAAATAGAAGAATATTTTTGTATCTATACTTTAAACTTGATGCAATTGCCATTCAAAAAATAATGAGACTGTGTTTCAATCTTAAGCTTCGATGGCATGTAGTGCTTCCTTAGTTCTTCTCATAGAATAGTTCTTTTATTAAATTACTTTGAGGAAATTGCTATAAACATATTTGCCAGCCTCTAAATTGCTGGTAGAAATGAAAGCGCTTCTTAATTTTCACTAAATTAAGAAAGAAATGCCTACCTAATTTGCATTTAAAACCACAAATAGGTTGATTAGAGCTCAAGAGGTGATGTGTAATATCTTGAAATAACTTTTTTTTTGGGGGGGGGGGGGGGGGGTGTCAATCTGCAGGGCTTCGTTTGTGCTTTACATGATAGGAATGAACTTCAAGAAGTTTGAAAACATGGTTGCTGGAATGACCAGAGTGCCATCATGTTTCGTTATAGAGATTGATTGTGATGCTCATATAAGTTAGTGTTTTCATCAAAGATTGTAATTTTATGCATTCTTCATCATCTTTTTCCAAGCTACCCTGAGAAAGCAGATAAAAAAATTAAAATTACTACATTTACATCTTAATTTGGAGGTTGATTTATGTGTTGCCCTTATTAAGTAAAGAAATCAGTAACGACAGTAAATTGTCTATTAACCAAAATAAATTGCAAATGAAAGATCGAATGGAAATGGCACATATTTTAAATCTTTAATTTAAAATACATTATTACAAATATTATCCTGTGTCAGTTTAATGTATAAATATGTGACAACACACATCAGTGCATGGCCATGCTCCTCATCAATAATGTGAATGAGCGAGTCTAAACACATATGACATATTTAAAGGACAGTGCAAATGGCACCCAACTGGAGGGAAAACCAGAACCACGAGCCATGATAAGCCACATTTTAGACAAAATTCCTTGAAACAGGAACAAACCACATCATCATATAGTTTATCTTGATATCATTCTGTAAAAGAAAATACAGTGCTCCACTGATTTGTGGTAATAGACTGGAAAGGGGGGCAAATAATGTGATTGTAAGGCATGTGCCCTAAACACAAATCATTTGCAAATCCTGATACTAGTTTAAAAAAAAAATCTCTTAGAATGTACCGCAACAATTCTACTTTAATAATATAAAAACTTACAGTGGTGCTTGAAAGTTTGTGAACCCTTTAGAATTTTCTACAACCTCGATTCCAAAAAAGTTGGGACAAAGTACAAATTGTAAATAAAAATGGAATGCAATGATGTGGAAGTTTCAAAATTCCATATTTTATTCAGAATAGAACATAGATGACATATCAAATGTTTAAACTGAGAAAATGTATCATTTAAAGAGAAAAATTAGGTGATTTTAAATTTCATGACAACAACACATCTCAAAAAAGTTGGGACAAGGCCATGTTTACCACTGTGAGACATCCCCTTTTCTCTTTACAACAGTCTGTAAACGTCTGGGGACTGAGGAGACAAGTTGCTCAAGTTTAGGGATAGGAATGTTAACCCATTCTTGTCTAATGTAGAATTCTAGTTGCTCAACTGTCTTAGGTCTTTTTTGTCGTATCTTCCGTTTTATGATGAGCCAAATGTTTTCTATGGGTAAAAGATCCGGACTGCAGGCTGGCCAGTTCAGTACCCGGACCCTTCTTCTACGCAGCCATGATGCTGTAATTGATGCAGTATGTGGTTTGGCATTGTCATGTTGGAAAATGCAAGGTCTTCCCTGAAAGAGACGTCGTCTGGATAGGAGCACACTGTACGTTGCTCTAGAACCTGGATATAGCTTTCAGCATTGATGGTGTCTTTCCAGATGTGCAAGATGCCCATGCCACACGCACTAATGCAACCCCATACCATCAGAGATGCAGGCTTCTGAACTGAGCACTGATAAGAACTTGGGTCGTCCTTCTCCTCTTTAGTCCGAATGACACGGCGTCCCTGATTTCCATAAAGAACTTCAAATTTTGATTCGTCTGACTACAGAACAGTTTTCCACTTTGCCACAGTCCATTTTAAATGAGCCTTGGCCCAGAGAAGACGTCGGCGCTTCTGGATCATGTTTAGATACGACTTCTTCTTTGAACTATAGAGTTTTAACTGGCAATGGCGGATGGCACGGTGAATTGTGTTCACAGATAATGTTCTCTGGAAATATTCCTGAGCCCATTTTGTGATTTCCAATACAGAAGCATGCCTGTATGTGATGCAGTGCCGTCTAAGGGCCCGAAGATCACGGGCACCCAGTATGGTTTTCCGGCCTTGACCCTTACGCACAGAGATCCTTCCAGATTCTCTGAATCTTTTGATGATATTATGGATTGTAGATGATGATATGTTCAAACTCTTTGCAATTTTACACTGTCAAACTCCTTTCTGATATTGCTCCACTATTTGTCGGTGCAGAATTAGGGGGATTGGTGATCCTCTTCCCATCTTTACTTCTGAGAGCCGCTGCCACTCCAAGATGCTCTTTTTATACCCAGTCATGTTAATGACCTATTGCCAATTGACCTAATGAGTTGCAATTTGGTCCTCCAGCTGTTCCTTTTGTACCTTTAACTTTTCCAGCCTCTTATTGCCCCATCCCAACTTTTTTGAGATGTGTTGCTGTCATGAAATTTCAAATGAACCAATATTTGGCATGAAATTTCAAAATGTCTCACTTTTGACATTTGATATGTTGTCTATGTTCTATTGTGAATACAATATCAGTTTGTGAGATTTGTAAATTATTGCATTCCGTTTTTATTTACAATTTGTACTTTGTCCCAACTTTTTTGGAATCGGGGTTGTATATTTCTGCATAATATGAACTAAAACATCATATTTTCACACAAGTCCTAAAAGTAGATAAAGAAAGCCCAGTTAAATGAATATGAGAAAAATATTATACTTGGCCATTTATTTATTGAGGAAAATGATCCAATATTACATATCTGTGAGTAGCAAAAGTATGTGAACCTCTAGGATTAGCAGTTAATTTGAAAGTGAAATTATAGTCAGGTTTTGAACCTTTGCTTTCAGTATCTGGTGTGACCCCCTTTTGCAGCAATGACTGCAACTAAACGTTTCCGGTAACTGTTGATCAGTCCTGCACACTGGCTTGGAGGAATTTTAGCCCATTCTTCCGTACAGAACAGCTTCAACTCTGGGATGTTGGTGGGTTTCCTCGCAAGAACTGCTCGCTTCATGTCCTTCCACAACATTTCGATTGGATTAAGGTCAGGACTTTGACTTGACCATTCCAAAACATTAACTTTATTCTTCTTTAACCATTCTTTGGTAGAACGACTTGTGTGTTTAGGGTCGTTGTCTTGCTGCATGACCCACCTTTTATTGAGATTCAGTTCATGGACAGATGTCCTGACATTTTCCTTTAGAATTCACTGGTATAATTCAAAATTCATTGTTCCATCAATGATGGCAAGCCGTCCTGGCCCAGATGCAGCAAAACAGGCCCAAACCATGATACTACCATCACCATGTTTCACAGATGGGATAAGGTTCTTATGCTGAAATGCAGTGTTTTCCTTTCTCCAAACATAGTGCTTTTCCTTTAAACCAAAAAGTTCAATTTTGGTCTCATCCATCCACAAAACATTTTTCCAATAGCCTTCTGGCTTGTCCACGCGATCTCTAGGAAACTGCAGATGAGCAACAATGTTCTTTTTGGAGATCAGTGGCTTTCTCTTTGCAACCCTGCCATGCACACCATTGTTGTTCAGTGTTCTCCTGATGGTGGACTCATGAACATTAACATTAGCCAATCTGGCAGAGGCCTTCAGTTGCTTAGAAGTTACCCTGGGGTCCTTTGTGACCTTCCTATTTCACGCCTTGCTCTTAGAGTGATCTTTGTTGGTCGACCACTCCTGGGGTCCTAACAATGGTCTTGAATTTCCTCCATTTGTACACAATCTGTCTGACTGTGGATTGGTGGAGTCCAAACTCTTTAGAGATTGTTTTGTAACCTTTTCCAGCTGATAAGCATCAACGCTTTTTCTGAGGTCCTCAGAAATCTCCTTTATTCGTGCTATGATACACTTCCACAAACATGTGTTGTGAAGATCAGACTTTGATAGATCCCTGTTCTTTAAATAAAACAGGGTGCCCACTCACACCTGATTGTCATCCCATTGATTGAAAACACCTGACTCTAATTTCACCTTCAAATTAACTGCCAATCCTAGAAGTTCACATACTTTTGCCACTCACAGATATGTAATATTGGTTCATTTTCCTCAATAAATAAATGACAGAGTATAATATTTTTGTCTCATTTGTTTAACTGGGCTCTCTTTATCTACTTTTAGGACTTGTGTGAAAATCTGATGATATTTTAGTTCATATTTATGCAGAAATATAGAAAGGGTTCACAAAGTTTCAAGCAACACTGTATCTACATTGTATATTATCTTGTACAGTATCTCTGCATTATCCAGGATGCACCAGCATTTTAAAGGTGATATTGAAAGATATGACCAAAATGTAACCTGATATGCATAAAAACTCCATCTGAATCACAGAACAAGAAGACATCAATAAACAGTACAAAAATAAAAGAATTCTGATCACATAAGACAAAATAAATAGTAACTGTTCGAAATGAATGTTTCTCTGAATCTCAGACTTGCTGTCATTGGATCTTGGACTATAACTCGTCTTTCTGGTTGATGTGATCCCACTGGTGCTGGTTTTCGAGAGCTTGAACCACTTCATCAGCTTGAAGCCTCTCCTAAAGAAAATACGATTTTGAAAACATTACTCAAGGAAGTTTATCAAGTTATTTTATGTAGCATGCACTCATTTGTCTTTAGTAACCACATTATCTGTGCTGCACTATGATTGGTTTGCTTCACTCTGAAAGGGAATCAATCCAGGTTTCTCCTACTTCCGAGTAATGAACAGTGATTGACATGATGCAGAATGTAATAATGAAAGGGAGAAAGAAATACAATTTTGCTTTGAAACTTAGAGTACAAGTACAAAAACTGCAAAAATTGAAATATTTTAATACAATACAGATACCTGAAAAGCAAATAACGTACTTTGTTACTGTCCACCACTGGTTTTTGGACAGTGGAAGGAAAGAGGAAAACCCAGAGAAAACCCAGACGAATGTTGGAAGAGCATGCTCGATTCTGTACAGACAATAACTGACAAGGCCTTTTTTTTTTTTGGTTATTTGTGATTCGGCTTGTTTTAGATCTGAAATAAGTGCTGAAAAAGTGCTTGTAAGGCATCAGCCCTTTTCAAAAACACTTAACATTTTCATAACCCATTAGCTTTTGCATGTGCTGTAATACTCACTAGCTCTCTATAGAGGGGATCCAGGGTGAACCAGAGTGCCACAGCACAGCGCTGCCCTCTTGTGACTGCACGCACACCATGTGGGTTCTCACCACCTGAGGAGAAACCCACCATCCGTCCACACCTTGGCTTCACTGAAGCCTGAAACAGAAATTATTATTACAGATAGGGGGGAAAAAAAAACAAAAAACCCTTACCTAATGTAAACCAACTAAAGGTTTCAGAACTTTCATACCGTGATGGTTTTGGCATCCATTTTAGTAAATATGAAATCACCACCTTCAAAATCCCCATTGAGGTAAAGAAGGGCACTACAAGAAACAAAGACAATTTCTTTATATAATTAAAAAATGAAAATAATTCAGACATTTTGAACGTCTTAAAGTAGTAAAAAAAATTTAAAAGATCTTGAGAAGTTATGAAACTCCGCAGATTAGTGATAAAACATGTTTAAGAGCAGAGTATTCCTGTTGCTTTGACTAGCTCTTACTAGATATTACATTTGATAGTAATGAAGCAATACCATCCAAATGTCAAATCAGTTCCAACCTATAGTCTCTGTATGTGTAAGCAGGAGGCTCTTTCCAGCATTCATTGGCTTCAGGGTCTAGAAGACAGTTATCAGCATGGATTGGGTGGCTAAGGTCATTCCTGTGCTCCTGCTGATCTAGTATGGGAGGGGAAAAAAATGTTTAGACAGTTAAGCCTTAGGTAATAGTCAGTGTTCTAATAAAATGAGCTTAAATATCATACTTAAGATTAGTCAAAGTTGTGAAGTTCAGCAATACTATAATTTATATTTATTTTACTCCTTGAACCCACCTCCTGTTCCCACCCATGTATACAGAGCCACACCCCCAGAACATCGAGTCAGAAAGTTCACCGAAAGATGCTGCAATCCATTGTACTCAGAACTCTGAAAATTCCAAGTTGATTTTTCCAAGTTCCGATCTAAATACATTCCAGTGCTCAGAAAAACACGGATGCCCAGAGCGAGGCCATACTTGTATGGCTAGGCTCTGAAATTGATAAACAGATAAAGATGATCTACAGTGGTGCTTGAAAGTTTGTAAACCCTTTAGAATTTTCTATATTTCTGCATAAATAGGACCTAAAACATCAGATTTTCACACAAGTCCTAAAAGTAGATAAAGACAACCAAGTTTAACAAATGAGACAAAAATATTATACTTGGTCGTTTATTTATTGAGGAAAATTATCCAATATTACATATCTGTGAGTGGCAAAAGTATGTGAACCTCTAGGATTAGCAGTTAAATTGAAGGTGAAATTAGTCAGGTGTTTTCAATCAATGGGATGACAAATCAGATGTGTGTGGGCACCTTGTTTTATTTAAAGAACAGGGATCTATCAAAGTCTGATCTTCACAACACGTTTGTGGAAGTGTATCATGGCACGAACAAAGGAGATTTCTGAGGGCCTCAGAAAAAGCGTTGTTGATGCTCATCAAGCTGGAAAAAGTTACAAAACAATCTCTAAAGAGTTTGGACTCCACCAATCCAGAGTCAGACAGATTGTGTACAAATGGAGGAAATTCAAGACCATTGTTACCCTCCCCAGGAGTGGTCGACCACCAAAGATCACTCCAAGAGCAAGGCATGTAATAGTCGGCGAGGTCACAAAGGACCCCAGGGTAACTTCTAAGCAACTGAAGGCCTCTCTCACATTGGCTAATGTTAATGTTCATGAGTCCACCATCAGGAGAACACTGAGCAACAATGGTGTGCATGGCAGGGTTGCAAGGAGAAAGGCACTGCTCTCCAAAAAGAACATTGCTGCTCGTCTGCAGTTTGCTAAAGATCACATGGACAAGCTAGAAGGCTATTGGAAAAAAGTTGTGAAGGTGGATGAGAACAAAATAGAACTTTTTGGTTTAAATGAGAAGCATTATGTTTGGAGAAAGGATCTGTGAAACATGGTGGTGGTAGTATCATGGTTTGGGCCTGTTTTGCTGCATTTGGACCAGGACGGTTTGCCATCATTGATGGAACAATGAATTCTGAATTATACCAGGGAATTCTAAAGGAAAATGTCAGGACATCTGTCCATGAACTGAATCTCAAGAGAAGGTGGGTCATGCAGCAAGACAACGACCCTAAGCGCACAAGTCGTTCTACCAAAGAATGGTTAAAGAAGAATAAAGTTAATGTTTTGGAATGGCCAAGTCCTGACCTTAATCCAATTGAACTGTTGTGGAAGGACCTGAAGCTGACACACTGTCTGACAGATTACCTCAACTTCTGTGCAGACGTGGCTTCCCCTGCTAAGACTGTACGGTGTTACCCTAATAACAAACCATGGGTAACACAGGAAGTCAAAGCTGTCCTCAACAGGAAGAAGGCCGCCTTCAGGAACAGGGAGGTGATGAAAGCAGCACAGCAGGAGGTGAAACGCTGCATGAGGGAAGCTAAGGACAGCTACAGGAGAAAGGTGGAGCAGAAGCTGAAGAACAGCAGCATGAGGGAGGTCTAAAACCATCACAGGCCACAACACAAAGACCAGAGTCATTGAGGGGACAGTGGAGAGGGCGAACGAGTTGAATAAGTTCTTCAACCGGTTCAACCAGCCCACGTCCCCCCCCCTCCCTGCAGCCATCTCTCCTTCTTCCCTCAACACACCTCCCCCCAGTCATTGCAGCAGCCCCCACCTCAACACAGACTCCTCCATGCATTACTGCAGACCAGGTCAGAGGTCAACTAAGGAAGCTTCACCCCAGGAAAGCAGCAGGCCCAGACAAGGTGTGTCCCGACTACTGAAGACCTGCGCTGCTGAACTGGGTGAACCACTCCAATGCATTTTCAACCTCAGCCTGCAGCTGGGGAGAGTGCCCACCCTCTGGAAGACATCATGCATCATTCCAGTTCCCAAGAAGAACCGGCCCAGCGAGCTGAATGACTTCCGACTGGTGGCACTCACTTCACATCTGATGAAGACGTTGAAGCGGCTCTTCCTCAGCCTCCTCAGACCCCAGGTGCAACATGCCCAGGACTGTCTGCAGTTTGCGTACCGGGCAGGTGTTGGTGTGGAAGACGCCATCCTCTACCTGCTACACCGAGCCCACTCGCATCTGGATAAGGGAAATGGCATAGTGAGGATCCTCTTCTTGGACTTCTTGAATGCCTTCAACACCATCCAGCCCCTTATGCTTCAGGACAAATTGAATAGGATGCAAGTTGACCCCTGCCTGGTCACCTGGATCTCCAGCTACCTCACCGACAGGCCGCAGTACATCAGGCTGAAGGACATCGCATCTGATACTGTGATTAGCAGCACCGGAGCACCCCAGGGCATGGTGCTGGCCCCTCTTCTCTTCACCCTGTACACCGCGGACTTCTGCTACAACTAGGAGCTGTGTCACATTCAGAAGTTCACAGATGACACAGCCATCATGGGGTGTATCAGGGATGACTGAGAGGAGGAGTATAGGAGCCTGGTGAGGGACTTTGCTGCTTGGTGCAGCAGGAACCATCTGCAGCTCAACACCTCGAAGACCAAGAAGCTGGTCATTGACTTTGGGAGGTCACGACCAGTTCTGATCGAAGTAGTCGAGGTGGAGGCTGTGGATTTCTACAAGTACCTCGGGCTGTGGCTAGACAGCAAGCTTGACTGGACTTGCAACACCAACCACCTGTACAGGAAGGGACAGAGCAGGCTGTACCTATTTCCTGAGGAGGCTGCGGTCCTTTAACATCTGCAGGAAACTCCTGTGGATGTTCTATCAGTCCGTGGTCGCCAGTGTCCTGTTTTACACCATGGTGTGCTGGGGGGGGGCAGCACATCCAAGAAGGACACATCCAGGCTGGACAAACTGATCAGGCGGGCTGGCTCTGTGGTCGGCATGAAGCTGGACTCTCTGGTGATGGTTGCAGAGAATAGGACTATGGACAAAATACTGAACATCATGGACAATGCCAGTCACCCTCTGCACACTGTCATCAGCAACCAGAGGAGCCTGTTCAGTGACAGAATGCCCCTTCCCAAGTGCAGGACTAACAGACTTAAACTCCTTTGTCCCTCAAGCCATCAGACTGTACAACTCCTCTCTGGGGGGGGGGGGGGGGGGGGGGGCAGAAGGACAGAGGATGGGAAGGAGCAGTAGCCTAGCCTGACAATAAACAATACTGGACAACGTGCAATATAATGTGCAATACCTCTTCTGTTGGCCCTTCCCCCCCCCCTTCCCCATATCTTATTCTTTTTTATATTTGTATATGCAAATACCCAATTTAATTTATCTATAAGTTTTTTTCTCTATTTCTATTCTCTGTTTATCCTGTAATGATGCTACTGGGATTTTAATTTCCCTGAGAGAACCCTCCCAAAGGGATCAATAAAGTTCTATCTAATCTAATCTAATCGAGCAGTTCACGTGAGGAAACCCACCAACATCCCAGAATTGAAGCTGTTCTGTATGGAGGAATGGGCTAAAATTCCTCCAAGCCGGTGCGCAGGACTGATCAACAGTTACCGAAAACATTTAGCTGCAGTTATTACTGCACAAGGGGGTCACACCAAATACTGAAAACAAAGGTTCACATACTTTTGCCACTCACAGATATTGGATCATTTTGCTCAAGAAATAAATGACCAAGTATAATATTTTTGTCTCATTTGTTTAACTGGGTTCTCTTTATCTACTTTTAGGACTAGTGTGAAAATCTGATGATGTTTTACATCTTATTTATGCAGAAATATAGAACACTCTAAAGGGTTCGCAAACTTTCAAGCACCACTGTATATTAATTATTTCTGTGCAATTGAAGGGAAACAACGTATAAGGAAACTTATGTTCAGCTTTACCCATAAAAATGATCAGACACATTATGTAGAATCATGGGGTTTTTTTTTCAACAAAGGAAACTGTTTCTAACTGACTTTTGTTAATGACATTAGGTGTGTCAGAGAACTCTGGCAAGATGGATGTTGCCCAAGACCCCAAATGGGAATTGCACTTTTCCATGTGTTTGGGTTTTTCCAAGTTCCAGTACAATGGATTGCAGCATGAGAATAGCCAAGGATTAGAACCCCACCAATTTCAAACAATGTCCAGGCCTTACTTCATTATCAAGATTATAAAAGTGAGTAGCAAGGCTACAGACTAGTTTTTATCAGCAAAGTTGCACATCAAATGCCTGCAGCAGTGCTCTCCCCTCAGCAGACTTTTTTTTTTTTAAAAATAAGCATTCCATTACAACCCTAATTCCAAAAAAGTTGTGACGCTGTGTAAAATGTTAACAGAATGCAATGACCTTTAAGTTTATTAATTTATATGTTTAAAATTTATATCTGTCTGTAAAGCTGCTGTGTGACGATGTCTGTTGATATTTCAAATTGATATTTGAAATCAAGTTGGCATCTGCAAATCCGATCTATATTCAATTGAACAAAATACAAAGACCAGATATTTAAATGTTCAAACTGATAAACTTTGTGTCTCATCTCATTATCTCTAGCCACTTTATCCTGTTCTACAGTGTCGCAGGCAAGCTGGAGCCTATCCCAGCTGACTACGGGTGAAAGGCGGGGTACACCCTGGACAAGTCGCCAGGTCATCACAGGGCTGACACAGACACCCATTCACGCTCACATTCACACCTACGGTCAATTTAGAGTCACCAGTTAATCTAACCTGCATGTCTTTGGACTGTGGGGGAAACCGGAGCACCCGGAGGAAACCCACACAGACACAGGGAGAACATGCAAACTCCGCACAGAAAGGCCCTCGTCGGCCATGGGGCTCAAACCCGGACCTTCTTGCTGTGAGGCGACAGCGCTAACCACTACACCACCGTGCCGCCCCTAAACTTTGTGTATTGACCAAAAAATAAAAACCCAACCCCACACCCCCACCCACCCTCATTCTGAATTTGATTCCTGCGACACATTCCAAAAAAGTTGGGACAGGGCAACAACAGACTAGGAAAGTTGTGGAATGCTATAACACACATCTGTTTGGAACATTCTACAGATAAACAGGTTAATTACTCATTGGAAAGGCTCAGTCATTCACAAGCAAGGATGGGATGAGGTTCAGCACTTTGTGAAAAACTGCATAGGCAAATAGTCTAACAGTTTAAGAACAACATTTCTCAACATACAATTGCAAGGAATTTAAAGATTTCACCAACAACAATCCATAATTTCTCTTTCTGTTTCCGGTTGAGAGTACACCGTGTATGTTTTGGATGCCGCTTCTCACCGAAGCTTTTCATCCCCCCCCATTTGGTTTTCTTCTTTTTTGTGTTTGTGTAGTTTGATGTTTGTTTTCTGTTTGGGTGTTTTTTTCTGCCGGTTGTGGTGTGGCTCCAGACCCAGTTTTGGCATCCTTCAGGCCTTGGTTTGCCTGTGCTCCTCGCTGTGGACTGCAGTGAGCTCGTTGCTCTTTTAACATCTGGGTTGTCCAGCGGTGCTTTTGTGCTTAGTGCAGTGTTCTGAGCAATGTTGCTGGGTGGCATTGCGTTGGCTGTGCAGGTAGTTTGGGACATACTGTTGCTCTGTGTGGCGATGCTTCTGTGCTTGCTTTGTGGATCCATGGCACGGTGTTCCGGGTGATGTTGCCTGGCGATGTCGCGGCGGCTGTGCGGGTGGTGTGGGATTCATCTTCATGCGCCTGGTGGGACTGTGGTGGCTGCGCCACTGGAATCGCATTCTGACCCTCTTTTGGTGGACTCTTCCCCCCCAAATTTTCAAGTGACCTTGGGTGTGAAAAAGGTGCTATCCATCCATTATCTGTAGCCGCTTATCCTGTCCTACAGGGTCACAGGCAAGCTGGAGCCTATCCCAGCTGACTATGGGCAAGAGGCGGGGTACACCCTGGACAAGTCGCCAGATCATCGCAGGGCTAACACGTAGACACAGACAACCATTCACACTCACATCCACGGTCAATTTAGAGCCACCGATTAGCCTAACACCTGCATGCCTTTGGACTGTGGGGGAAACCGGAGCACCCGGAGGAAACCCACGTGGATACAGGGAGAGCATGCAAACTCCACACAGAAAGGCCCTCGCCAGCCGCTGGGATCGAACCCAGGACCTTCTTGCTGTGAGGCGACAGTGCTAACCACTACACCACTGTGCCACCCGAAAAAGGTGCTATATAAATTGAAATTATCATCATCATCATAATAAGATTCAGAGAATCCAGAGAAATCTCTGCATAGAAGGAGCAAGGCCGAAAACCAACACTGAATGCCTGTGACCTTTGATCCCTCAGGCGGCACTTCATTAAAAACCGACATGATAGTATAAAGAACATTACGACATGAGCTCAGGAACACTTTCTGAAGCCACTGTCGGTAAACACCGTCACTCTATCTACAATGCAAAGACAGAGCCATAAATCAACAACATCTAGAAACAACCCCAAATTCTCTGGGCCCGAGCTCATCTGAGTTGGACTGATGCAAAGTGGAAAAGTGTGCAAGACCACATTTCGAATTGCTTTTGGAAATCATGGATGTGTTCTCCAGGCTAAAAAGGAAAAGGACCATCCAGGTTGTTACCCGCACAAAGTTCAAATGCCAGCATCTGTGATGGTATAGGGGTGTGTTCGTGCTCAAGGCATGGGTAATTTGAACATATGTGAAGGCAAAATTAATGCTGAAAGGTACACATAGATTTTGAAGCAACATATGCTGCCATCCAGACATACAGTAGGTCGCGTTAACCGACAATTGTCCGTCATTGATGGATTTTTTTTAGCTATGACGGAAAAATCTGAAGGCCGTCGGTCATTTTGACGGATGTTTACCGTTACCATTACCAATAACAATAATAGCCTAATAATAACAATAATAAAACATAATGAAACACAATTGAAATTATTGGCAAGTTGTGGCAGAGTTTTCTTACATACAGTATACATAGTCTTCACTGCCGTCACTTTCAATCTGAGCTGACGTTGCGGCAGTCTTGATGTTCAGTGCATAGGCTGCTCATGTATACATTGTAGCCACTGTGCAAGGCTGTTCCCCCCATCGCGCTCCTGACCGCGCTAGGACTTTTCTAACCACTAGCACAGTGAGATGTATTAATGTTTCCCTTCTCTGCAGAAGACACATCATTTTTGCTATTAAAAAAAGAGATGCATTGGGTTGTTTGTGTCATTTCCCTGCCTGTACAATAGCGCTCATTTAGGCTAGTTGTTTTCTTGTTTTTAAAATGAAACAAATGTCGATTTATTGTATTCTTCCCCAGCAAGCTTAGGAAGCTTAGGAACATCACTGCTCGAATATCTGCTAAACTATCATTTTAATGAGAGCACGGGTAGACAAACTAACATTTAAACATAACTTCGTTTTATTTAAAGGCGTCACGCAGTGGCGATAAAAGTCGCATTATTCTGCACCAGAATGCTTTCGAGATTCGAAATAAATTGACCGTCGATTTTTCAAAAGCTTCCCGCGGTTATAATCGGTCCTTATTTGATCATGCCCATCACTTGAAATTTTCCGCGTTCGCAGCGCCCCCTCTCGGTCAATGGAACAGCTGCGTGACGTCATACCAGTAACCACTCGGTGCAGTTGCAATGACGGACACACCAGAAAATAGGAGCGATGCTGAGGAAATTAGCTTTGATTTTACCGATACAGAAGAAGAAAATGGCCCACAAGTAGAGATTTTGACAGCTGAATGTCCTGGTGGTATCCAGCCTTACAGATTTGAACCTGAGTGCTCATCTTCAGAAGAAAATGAGGACAGTTCTGACGACGACAGAAACGAAGACGAGAATGAAGACCGGCGACTTGAAGACTTGTTTTGGTTGGTTTCTCTGACTAAATCACTACTTATGTGTATTTTTAAAGACCATTTTCACTTGAATTAGAATGCTGTGTGATTAATCTATGATTATGTGTAATACTGATAGCTGTAGGGGGTGAAAGTATAGCTAGAAAGATTGAATTCTAGCAACTTGACAGCTTGCGATCTCGCGAAATGCAGTGGGCCTTCTGATACAGTAGACCCCTTGATATTCCAGTTTTCATCATTTTCCTTTTATTGCGGTTGATTTTAACTTGATATTCAGTATGTTATAAGCTGGGAGTATTGAGCTTTGTATTGTATTGTTTAGTAAACGTACAATCGTCAGTAACAAGTGATAATTATTAGTTAAAGGCAGCTCTGTGGCATAAATCTTTCAATTAATCTTCTGTCATCCATTTGCTAAAATTATGTGCCACGTGTTATCAAGACAACACTTCATGTGACAAAGAAAGATATGACAAATACATAAATGTATGAAAATCATTTTGTACAATTAATGATTGATACATAGAAACACTTAAAACGTGTGTGGCAGCGGGGGCGTGGTCAAGCGCCGGTCTGTGACAGGAGGGCGGAGCCAGGGAAGGTGAGTGGCAGAATCATTACACCTGACGGTAATTAACCTGTGTTGTGTGTTTTCCCAGTCACCGCGCCCTATTTAAGGAGGCAGAGGGAGAGCAGAGAAGAGCTCATCCCGGGACAAGAACACAGTGTGTGTTTCGCTATCAGATTAAAACTGGCGGTTATACTGAAAAGTCTGGCAATAAAAAGCCTATTTGCATCTGAAGCGTTGTCCTGCCGTCCTCTGTGCTCCACCCACACTTCAGAGAGCTCTACAGTGGTGCCAAAACCCGGGACAAGGTAGAGCACCAACCTCGCAGCCCCATGGAATCCTCCCCGTTCGCGGACCTGGTCCACGCCCTCGCCACGGCTCAGCAAAGCCAGCACCAGGCGCTCGTCACGCTCCGAAAGGAGCAAGAGCGGCGCTTCAAAGCCCTGGTGCTGGCCCAGCAGGAAGATCGCGAGGCGTTCCGGCATCTCCTCGCGTCGGCGGGGTCCACCAGCGCCCCGGCCGCGGGCCCGTCTCCCCTCACCGTGACCAAGATGGGCCCGCAGGACGACCCCGAGGCGTTTCTCACATTGTTCGAGCAGGTCGCTGAAGCCTCGGGGTGGCCGATGGAGCAGCGCGCGGCGCGCCTCCTCCCCCTCCTGACGGGAGAGGCGCAGCTGGCCGCACTATAACTCCCCGCCGGCTGGCCTACGCGGACCTTCGCCGAGCCGTCCTCCAGCGCGCGGAAGCGCTGGCGCTGTTGTTCTAGCGTGCGCCCCACGCGCTGGAGGACGGCCCGGCGAAGGTCCGCGTAGGCCAGCCGGCGGGGAGTTATAGCGCGGCCAGCTGAGCCTCTCCCGTCAGGAGGGGGAGGAGGCGCGCCGCGCGCTGCTCCATCGGCCACCCCGAGGCTTCGGCGACCTGCTCGAACAATGTGAGAAACGCCTCGGGGTCGTCCTGCGGGCCCATCTTGGTCACGGTGAGGGGAGACGGGCCCGCGGCCGGGGCGCTGGTGGACCCCGCCGACGCGAGGAGATGCCGGAACGCCTCGCGATCTTCCTGCTGGGCCAGCACCAGGGCTTCGAAGCGCCGCTCTTGCTCCTTTCGGAGCGTGACGAGCGCCTGGTGCTGGCTTTGCTGAGCCGTGGCGAGGGCGTGGACCAGGTCCGCGAATGGGGAGGATTCCATGGGGCTGCGAGGTTGGTGCTCCACCTTGTCCCGGGTTTTGGCACCACTGTAGAGCTCTCTGAAGTGTGGGTGGAGCACAGAGGACGGCAGGACAACGCTTCAGATGCAAATAGGCTTTTTATTGCCAGACTTTTCAGTATAACCGCCAGTTTTAATCTGATAGCGAAACACACACTGTGTTCTTGTCCCGGGATGAGCTCTTCTCTGCTCTGCCTCCTTAAATAGGGCGCGGTGACTGGGAAAACACACAAAACACAGGTTAATTACGGTCAGGTGCAATGATTCTGCCACTCACCTTCCCTGGCTCCGCCCTCCTGTCACAGACCGGCGCTTGACCACGCCCCCGCTGCCACAATGTGTTTTAAAAAAAAATAATTTTTTTCTATCAATACCTAGCCATGACCTTGAAATCAGATCCATTGATAACAGTCACAAATAGTGTTCAGTGTTCGTTGTTAAAGCCAAACACAATACACCGATTAGGCATTTTGTATCACAGAATATTAATACATCATTTCATAGTGTTTTGAGTGTTCAAAACTATCCACAAACTGAATAAATCCACAAAATCCGCAATGTAAACAACTCTGGTAAACGCACGCTATAGAGAAAACATGGGGACAGGCCAGCATCACCCAAGGGAGGTTACTGGTATGACGTCACACATAAGTTGACCTAGTTAACGGCTGGCTGCCTAAATTTGGCTGTGTGCGTCAACTTTAAATGCTTGTAGCGGGCGCATCGTGACACTGAGATCGCGGGAAACCGAGGGGCTTGAATAACCCACCAAACCCGACATTTTGACACATGATATAGCCTGATTGCTGAAATTACCGCACGACGCCTTTAAGACCTTCCGTGTCAGGTTCCAGGCTCCGCCGAGCTGAGACGCGGGGTGCAGCTGCACCACTGGTGCAGAAAGACCGCATGCTGCAGGATTTCCTCCCTATGAAGAGAGTACTAGCAGGGTCGGGAAATCCAACTTTCAGAGGCTCTTGCCGGCTTCTGATCACTTCCCTGGGAGAAATGTTTCCCGACTTCAGAACTTTGGCTGAAGTGGCGCTGGTTATTCCAGTCTCCAGTGTCGCAGCAGAGCGCGGGTTCAGCCTTCAGAATAAAATTAAAACGTCAATGAGAAGTCGTCTGTCCGAGGCAAAGACGCAAAATTTAATGACGCCTCGGCAGCAGTCTCCATTGACGACTTTGATTATGCACAAGCGAGATCCCAATTTAAATCCATGCGGGCCAGAAGGAAGGTTTGAGCTCACGCAAACAGGTCAAATTAGATTGTCACTTAAATCATTGTAGTGGACTGTTCATATTTTAACTGCAATTGTCTTGCTACGTTGTAAAATAACATTGTTCATATGCCCGTTAAGGCACAACAGCCGCAATGTTTTTAGCGGAGGGAAAATGGGTTCACAAGTAACCGAACGTCAGAATCTCTGTTCATCTTTTTGCATCATAAATACATAAATAAATGATTAAATAATACAAGCTTGTTCTGTGAATTAATTTTTAAATGAAAATGAGTCCATGAAAACACAAGTTATTAAATCTATAGCATTTATAGCCTATATACATTGTCATTTAAAAGTTAAAATAAAATGACAGATAATAATGGACAATGACGGAATTTTTACGACCCTGTCTGTCAAAATGACGGACAATGAAAAAGTCTAACGTAACCACTACATCCAGACAACTTCTTTTCAGGGACGTCCCTGCCAAACCACATTCTGCAACTGCTTCGTAGTAAGAGTGCGGATGCTAAACTGGCGTGCCTGCCTCCCACTGAAAGTGTATGGCGTATTATGCACAAAATACAAATTAAGCACAAAAGACAACAATAGAGAACCCAGACTGTTGAGCAACTGAAGTTGTATATCAAGCAAGAATGGGAAAGAATTTCACATTCAAAACTTGAACAACTGCCCTCAGTTCCCAAATGCTTACTGAGTGTTGTTAAAAGAAAAGGTGACGTATTTTTTTTTTTAATTAAAAAAAAAGTGGTAAAACATGCTCTTGTCTAACACACCATCTTTTTTGGAATGTGTTGCAGGCATTACATTCAGAATGCGCATATATTATTAAAAAAAAGTTTCAATTTGAACATTAAATATCTAGTCTTTGTATTGTATTCAAATGAATATGGGTCAAAAATGATTTGCAAATCCTTTTTGTTTTACACAGCATTGCACCTTTTTTGGAATCAGTGACTTATTTTCTAATCCTGTTACTCAAATGCTCTTGTGACAGAGCCATTTTTCCCCCTGAGCAGACATCAAATTTCCATGCTTCCCAGTGTTAGCATTTTTGCACATCCTGTGCAATTGTATGCTAGGCCATTCACTGCTTGATAGCAAAGTTATAAGGCTATAAACATGTGACATTCGGCACAGCAACTGATTTATGAGTGGTCAAGGGTGCCTTTTCTCTTCTGTTATTTTTTGTAATGAACTCTTGTGCATATTTTTAACTGTCACTATCAGTGTTGGCTGGTTAGCATCATTAGATAACTAGCAGCTGACTGTATTAACTAGCAAACACCAGTCGTGAAATCTGAAAAACTCATGAACTCGTACTCATTTGGTCAAGAGTGACTTTGTGGTCCTGTTTTTCTTTTTAATGAGCTGTCAGTCTTTAAAAGATGTACTGTGAGGTTGTACATCAAATTTCTATAAAATGAATTTTCAAGACACAAGTGATCAATTTAACAACTGCATAACAAAGAAGCACAAGAAAAAAAACATTCAACATTTTGAGGGGGAAATAGAAGGGGGTTTTTTCCATAGTTTCCTGCGAAAATCTGTGGACTTGGAAGTGTGATGTCAGTTCAAGAATAACAATGGCTGCGATAGAGAACACCAATAAAAGCCAGTCAGAGAATGACTGGGAAAGTTCTTTTTCCATTGTATCGGAGGTTGCTTGAGTGATTCGCTTAGAGGAGATCAGGGAGGTGCTTTATACTGGTCACTAGAAGTACAAGTTGGAAGCAAATGATGCTGGAAATATGGTGACTGAACACTCAGATATGGAACGATCTAACCCATCGAGACTTGAGTGAATGGTCGACCCCTACTGTCTTTTCTTCCATCCATATCCCTTGATCCATATTCAGTATCATGACTACATGGGCGAATAGTGCAATCATGCATGTATGTGAAAATTTACTGAAAAATTCTGTCAGTTTCATCTTACAGCATCTTGAGTCTATAATGTGTCCACTTTCACGCTCGATGACTGTCTTTCAGCCATTCAAAGAACTGTTGTGCCAAATGCGAACACCACATCGTAACACAAGGACATGGCATCTTTTGAAAAGCAATGATCAGGTTCGATAAGTACACACAATGATTTTGTTTACAAAGATGGTTCTTGAAATGACATCACTACGGTAGACTACTGGAGCTTGCCGAAGATTTGTGTCTTGGTCGTTAAGGACGTTGCTAGGGGCATAATGGGACTGGGTGGGTATTTCTGAAAATTTTCAATGTTTTTTAGGGTCATTTTCGGTCTCAGAATTCACTCTCGGTGAAATGTGATGTGCTACCTCACACTGACTCTTTAAGCTCACTTATTAGTTTAACATAACACAATTAGTTAGTATTACATACAATTCTATGATGGTGGTTCATCCAAAGTGATGGGGCATTAAGGAGTGTCTATGAGGTGCCCTTCAGGATGACCATGTTAAAACAACCAAGCACTCCGGACTAAATGGGTTTTCTCAGCCCCATAAAATGTGCTGATGCCATGACTTGATTTATTTTAATCTTGTTCGAATATTTTCCAAGTTATCTGTACTATGAAAAGATTTGTTTTAATCTATTACTGCACTTTTCAGCGCTTCATTATTGAATTTGGTAGTCATGTACTTTTATTCGAAAGGTACTACTAGATTCTCCGTGATCATGATTTAGTGTAACACACCTGGGAGAGCTGTCCTGCACACTAGATGAGTGTATGAGAAATGTAGAGTGGAATTCAACATGAAATAGGACTCAATTATCTTCCTGGCCTTCTCGCTGACATCATAGAAGAGACGGGCACTCCTTAAAGGAACACGGCCTTCATAACCATACTGTAAGTCACATCACAATGGTTCTAAAATTAGTGGCGATACTGGATAAAGCAGCAGTTCTAGTTTTTGCAGCAAAACACAAAAAAAACTGACAGTAGGGAAGAGCAGGGAGACTTGGGACAAGTTTTCAGCTTTTCTAGATTGTCTGAAAGTCTTTGCAGGTAGGGTCACATTCATATTGGGTGAGAGAGTATTTACTATACTCTTTTACTACAACATTAGTTTCTCAGCTTGTCACATATACTGGTCTTCAGACTTCACTTTTTCTGTCATTATTTGCAGGGAGACATGAGACACTGAGGGGAAATATGGGACATTATGTTGGGAGAATTGGGATATAGTGGGGAAACATGGAGCAAAAATACAATACCTAGGCAATACCTACATGCTTAATTTTGATTTATTATCAAAACTTGTAACATATGAACTGTATGAACACACAATGCTGGCACAGCTACAGAAAAATAGATCCATTCTCAAGAAGGAATGAAATAAGCTTAATCCACATACAGGGACATGCCCACATTTTTAACAAACATTTTTAAACAATTTTATATTTGTAACCCAGAAGAAAAAAAAAACTGTAACATGATGAACTGTCCCAACTCTCCTCATCTGGACATCATGAAAGCAATCATTAAGTGTTTTCCCCAGAATTTAAGTTGAATAAATACTATACTAGTGCATCTCAAAAAATTAGAATATTGTGAAAAAGTTCAATATTTTCCACCAGTTATTTAAGAAAGTGAAAATGTTATACATTATAGACTCATTACACATAAACTAAAATGTTTCAAGCATTTTTCTATTTTAATTTTAATCAGTATGGCATACAGTGCAAAAACATAAAAAAAACCCATCTCAAAATACTAGAATATTTCATTTCGAGTTTGAGTAAAACAGTATGAACACAGTGTATCTTTCGGTCTAGTTCAGTACACACAACCACAATCATGGGGAAGACTGCTGACTTGACTGTTGTCCAGAAGATGATCACTGATGCCCTCCACAAGGAGGGTAAGCCACAAAAGGTCATTGCTGAAAAGGGTGGCTGGAAAAGGTGCACAAGCAACAGGGATGGCTGCAGTCTTGAGAGGATTGTCAAGAAAAGTTGATTCAAGAACTTGGGAGAGCTTCACAAGGAGTGGACTGAGGGTGGTGTCAGTGTATCAAGAAGACCCATCACGAACAGACATCTTCAAGAAAGGGGATACAACTTTCGCATTCCTAATATCAAGCTACTCCTGAGCCAGAGACAATGTCAGAAGTGTCTTATCTGGGCTAAGGAGAGAAAGAAATGGACTGTTGCTCAGTGGTCCAAAGTCGTCTTTTCAGATCAAAGTACATTTTGCATTTAATTTGGAAATCATGGTTCTAGAGTCTGGAGGAAGAGTGGAGAGGCACAGAATCCAAGGTGTTTGAAGCCCAGTGTGAAGTTTCCACAGTCTGTGATGATTTGGGGTGCCGCGTCATCTGCTGGTGTTGGTCCACTGTATTTTATCAAGTCCAAAGTCAACACAGCCATCTACCAGGAGATTTTAGAGCACTTCATGCTTCCATCTGCTGACGAGCTTTTTGGAGATGCTGATTTCCTTTTCCAGCAAGACTTAGCACCTACCCACAGTGCCAAAACTACTACCAAATGGTTTGCTGACCATGATATTACTGTGTTTGATTGGCCAGCCAACTTGCCTGACCTGAACCCCATAGAGAATCTATGGGGTATTGTCAAGAGGAAGATGAGAAACACCCGACCCAAAAATACAGATACGCTGAAGGCCATTATCAAAGCAACCTGGGCTTCAATAACACCTCAGCAGTGCCACAGACTGATCACCTCCATGCCACACCGCATTGATACAGTAATTCATGGTAAAGGAGCCCCAACCAAGTATTGAGTGTATAAATGAATATACTTTTCAGAAGTTGGACATTTCTGTATTGTAAATCCTTTTTTTGATTAATCTTAGGGAATATTCTAATAATTTGAGATACTGGATTTCTGATTTTCATGAGCTATAAGCCATAATCATCTAAATTAAAACAAAAAAGGCTTTAAATATTTCACTTTACATGTAATGAATATAGAATATATGAAAGTTTACCTTTTTTAATGAAATTACGAAAAAAAGGAACTTTTTCATGGTATTCTAATTTTTTGAGATGCACTAGTATATGGTAACTCTAGGCCACATACCTTAATTCCTAACAAATCCACAATTCTCCAGCGTACATTACACCATAGAATGGAGGTGGAAGTGAAGTAGAAAATACAAGTTCTGGTTGACTAAAATATTTAACTGCATAAACCTTACTGCAGTGTCCAGCTTCATGGCTCCAAAGGAAGTAGATTACTCTAAGGGGCAATATCTAACTGCTGATGTAATCTAAAATCTGATTGGTTGAAATTAATTTATGGGAATACAAACTGTTCTGTTTCCCCCATCCCAAGTCTCCCTACTCTCCCCTACAAATTTTAGATTTTATGAGAAACTATTCAAATATAAGGCACATGATGCAAACAATCACATGTACTTGAGTTAAAATGAAAAGATTTTACTTCTAAACACTTTCATTTTAATTTTAACCAGTGGCACATCATCCATGTTGCAAGCGAAGGAGAGCCCCATATATAACTGCTCAACAAACCTTAATCCCTAATGACCCACTTTATTTATTTATTTAATTTTTGAGAGCCATTGGTAAATAGAATTTAATTGTCAGAATGATATGCAAATATGAGTTACCATAACTAGAATAGGAAACAAACTCACCTTCAAGGTTTTGAGCACAGTTGTGCCTTCAAATTTTTCATTTGGTGTGTGAGGGGACACCTTTCCTCTGTAGCCATCTCCAGCACTTGTTGTAATCTAACATTAGAGATAAAATATAAAACAGTAATTATTGCAAATGTCTCCTCTGGTATCATGATACCAGAAAACACAGATACCCACTTATGGCTTGTTTATACTTGGGCAAATCATTTTTTTTAAACTGTCAACAGGGCAAAAATATACAGTGCTCTCCATGATTATGAGCACCCCTTATAAAGATTATAGGAAGAAACGTTTGAAAAAAATCCACCTTTTGGTGAAATAGCTTCATCTCACACTGAAAGAAGAGTGCTCTGAGAGCACAATATCCCCCACTGGCAACTATGCCATAACTCTGGTAAAATGTGACTGAACTGAATGAAATTGCAATATGCGTATTACTGACATATACCAAAGAATCCTGCCAAACAAATCCCTCATCAAGAAATAATCATTTTCAACAAAAACACGTGCCACTGTTACTGGCACCCCTGGAAATGAAAGTGAGCACCATGTAACTGAAGCACGTTTCCCATTTAAATTGTACACTTGAGTTGATTGGAGTGTGTAGGAACTTTCAAGCTGTAATCCATGACTTCCTGATTAACTGGGAAACAAATATGAGGTGACACAGAGGCCAAATTCCCTTACCCGGTGTCCGAAATCGCTCCCTACTCACAATATAGGGCACTATATAGTGGGGATGCCATTTTGTAAAGCTGTCCGAAATGATAGTGAGGATTATTACACCCTATATAGTGCACTCAAAGTATCCCACAATGCATCAAGAAAAGTAGTATACAACCGATGGTCACTAACCAAGTAATATATCCCATCATGCATTACGGCAGCACTGAAAGAAATCAAATTAAGTCTCAAATTTGATTTAATAAAAGGCAGCAGCAAAATAGAAAGTATTCAGCCTTGATTTAAAAAAAAACTGAAAGATGCAGGTCACTTTGTATTGATTGTGGGAAATATACTTAGTATAATATGTATTTATCACAAAAATACATACATGTATTTATTGTTTTGAAAACCCACCAGCTGGCTGATATGGCATGTTTTAATTGTGCGATAGTAAAGACGTAAATAATGTCGCGACGGAGTATTGTCAGAAAGTGTTTTTTCATTTTACCAATGACTTCACTACAGTTAGGTCCATATATATTTGGACACTGACACAAATTTATTTATTTATTTTTTTTTTACCTGTTTACTGAAACATATTCAAGTTATAGTTATATAATGGACATGGACATAAAGTCCAGACTTTCAGCTTTCATTTGAGGGTATCCACATTAAAATTGGATGAAGGGTTTAGGAGTTTCAGCTCCTTAACATGTACCACCCTGTTTTTAAAGGGACCAAAAGTAATTGGACAATTGACTCAAAGGCTATTTCATGGGCAGGTGTGGGCAATTCCTTCGTTATGTCATTCTCAATTAAGCAGATAAAAGGCCTGGAGTTGATTTGAGGTGTGGTGCTTGCATTTGGAAGATTTTGCTGTGAAGAAAACATGCAGTCAAAGGAGCTCTCCATGCAGGTGAAACAAGCCATCCTTAAGCTGCGAAAACAGAAAAAAACCCATCCGAGAAATTGCTACAATATTAGGAGTGGCAAAATCTATAGTTTGGTACATCCTGAGAAAGAAAGAAAGAAAGAAAGAAAGAAAGAAAGAAAGAAAGAAAGAAAGAAAGAAAGAACTGGTGAACTCATCAACACAAAAAGACCTGGACACCAACAGAAGTCAACAGTGGTGGATGATCGCAGAATAATTTCCATGGTGAAGAGAAACCCCTTCACAACAGCCAACCAAGTGAACAACACTCTCCAGGAGGTAGGTGTATCAATATCCAAATCTACCATAAAGAGAAGACTGCATGAAAGTAAATACAGAGGGTTCACTGCATGGTGCAAGCCACTCATAAGCCTCAAGAATAAAAAGGCTAGATTGGACTTTGCTAAAAAACATCTAAAAAAGCCAGCAGAGTTCTGGAAGAACATTCTTTGGACAGATGAAACCAAGATCAACCTCTACCAGAATGATGGAAAGAAAAAAGTATGGCGAAGGCATGGTACAGCTCATGATCCAAAGCATACCACATCATTTGTAAAACACGGCGGAGGCAGTGTGATGGCTTGGGCATGCATGGCTGCCAGTGGCACTGGGTCACTAGTGTTTATTGATGATGTGACACAGGACAGAAGCAGCCGGATGAATTCTGAGGTATTCCGAGACATACTGTGTGCTCAAATCCAGCCAAATGCAGCCAAACTGATTGGTCAGCGTTTCATAATACAGATGGGGAATGACCCAGAACATAAAGCCGAAGCAACCCAGGAGTTTATTAAAGCAAAGAAGTGAATTATTCTTGAATGGCCAAGTCAGTCACCTGATCTCAACCCAACTGAGCATGCATTTCACTTGTTAAAGACTAAACTTCAGACAGAAAGGCCCACAAACAAACAGCAACTGAAAACCACTGCAGAAAAGGCCTGGCAGAGCATTAAAAAGGAGGAAACACAGCGTCTGGTGATGTCCATGAGTTCAAGACTTCAGGCAGTCATTGCCAACAAAGGGTTTTCAACCAAATATTAGAAATGAACGTTTTATTTACAATTATTTAATTTGTCCAATTACTTTTGAACCCCTGAAATGAAGGGATTGTGTTTAAAAAATGCTTTAGTTCCTCACATTTTTAAGCAATCATTTTGTTCAACCCACTGAATTAAAGCTGAAAGTCTGAATTTCAACTGCATCTGAATTGTTTTATTCAAAATTCATTGTGGTAATGTACAGAACCAAAATTAGAAAAATGTTGCCTCTGTCCAAATATTTACTGTTTGGACCTAACTGTATATAGTCCTCTATGTAATAATTCCCTATATAGAGAGTAGTGAACGAGTGAGCAATTTCAGACACAGGGTTAATCATCCATCAACATGGGAAAGATAAGAGAATACACAAACCAAATGAGGGAGAAGTGTGTTGAGCTTCATAAGTCAGGGAATGGTTATTAAAAAAAAAAAAATTAGCTACTTGCCTGAAAATGTCATGGAGAGCACAACAGGTTAGTAAGATTTTTTTTTTTAACAGTTAAAGTGTTTTTCACTGAAATAAGGAAGTGTAACAGAAAGAACTGAAATTGAAGCCATATTTTAACCAGATTAGGACAAAATATAGTAATTTTCATTTTCATTGAAAAAAAATAGTGACTACTCTAGTTTATTTTGGGGGGTCTGAAAGCAATATAGTTGGTTTCTATTGAGAAAATGTGTTCGCTGGGTTTAGATGCACCGACCATTAGTAAGATCATTTATTTATTGAGGTATTTCACCTGACGTCACAGGGTCACGTGACGCCCCGGTGTCCACCATTTTGGACGGCAAGCTAGCTAATGTCAACAACAGTAGCTAGTATGTTACTGTAGCAATATTTACGTTCAGTCATTTGGATGACTCTTAAAACCTTTCAGTCTCAAGTTTTTCCTTTACTGGATTTACTAGTTTACTGAGCTAGCGCGCGATGGCTCCCGGCCCGGCCGGCGAGCGCGCGATGGCTCCCGGCCCGGCCGGCGAGCGCGCGATGGCTCCCGGCCCGGCCGGAGAGCGCGCGATGGCTCCCGGCCCGGCCGGAGAGCGCGCGATGGCTCCCGGCCCGGCCGGAGAGCGCGCGATGGCTCCCGGTTTGGCCGAGCCGGCGTGCTAGCTCAGTAAACTAGTAAATCCAGTAAAGGAAAAACTTGAGACTGAGAGGTTTTAACAGTCATCTAAATGACTGAACGTAAATATTGCTACAGTAACATACTAGCTACGATGTTGTTGACATTAGCTAGTGCTAACAGCTAGCTGCTAGTGCACTGCTACAACACAGACACCGACCCTAATAATACAGTTCTTAGTCATTGCCTGGTAACAGCAAATTTATAACGGGCCATGTCTCAACAGACTAAGAAGTTATTTCAATGACATTTAATAACATTTTGTTTATCCTGAGGACCGAAAGTAAATGAAAATGTGAACAAACCTTAGCTGTAATCAGATGGCGACCACCGGCTCCAGGGACGACCCACTGATGTAGGCATGTTACCCAGCCTGACAAAATATTTGTAGGCATCCAAACTCTTATACGCTTTCAGATCAATACCTGTGTATAGCGATGGGTTTTTAACGACATAGGTGTACAGATCATGTGGGCCGAAGTCAGGTAAAGACGAGGGCTTTGTGTACTTCCGTACGTCAGTGAACAATCCTGGTGGAAGCAGGTAAACATCGTTCTCTAAGCCTGCTAACCTCAATTTTTGCAAATACCTCTCGCTCTGCTCGCCCTGTAAATGCCCTACATTGCTGGATAGTGAAGGTGTTGTCTGCATCTCGCTCCTTTTTCTTTTATGTTTTTCGTTTGTCGCCTTCCTCGCATTCAAACTGATTCGAGCCGTGCCGTCCAAAATGGCAGCATCACATGACTTGGTCACGTGAGTGAAATACCTCAATAGCCATCAAGCTGTTTTTCTTTCCAAAGTTACTATACTATGTACACTACCGTACAAAAGTTTGGGGTCACTTTGAAATGTCCTTATTTTTGAAAGAAAAGCACTGTTCTTTTCAATGAAGATCACTTTAAACTAATCAGAAATCCACTCTATACATTGCTAATGTGGTAAATGACTATTCTAGCTGCAAATGTCTGGTTTTTGGTGCAATATCTCCATAGGTGTATAGAGGCCCATTTCCAGCAACTCTCACTCCAGTGTTCTAATGGTACAATGTGTTTGCTCATTGCCTCAGAAGGCTAATGGATGATTAGAAAACCCTTGTACAATCATGTTAGCACAGCTGAAAACAGTTTAGCTCTTTAGAGAAGCTATAAAACTGACCTTCCTTTGAGCAGATTGAGTTTCTGGAGCATCACATTTGTGGGGTCGATTAAATGCTCAAAATGGCCAGAAAAACGTCTGGACTATATTTTCTATTCATTTTACAACTTATGGTGGTAAATAAAAGTGTGACTTTTCATGGAAAACACAAAATTGTCTGGGTGACCCCAAACTTTTGAATGGTAGTGTATGTATACTATACTATATACAAGACACTTAAGTAATTATCCCGTAAAATGATCCATAATTTGTTAGATTTACTGACTATTTAATGACTATTTTCAGCCGAAATGTTCGTCTTGGCGAACATTTCGCCAAGGAAATGTTCGAGGAATGGGGTGGGGCTTCGAGGTTATCAGTTAATATCAGAAAGTTCAAAACACCTACGCAAGTGTCAATTGTTCTACACATACATGTCAACATGTCACTCTATTCACGTCAAATACATTTTTTGGGGAACATATGAACTTGATTATACAGTTGTGAACACACAAATCAAGTCAAAAGACACAAAGTCACAAGTCGTGTGTGTGTGTGAGAGAGAGAGAGATCAAGGACATACAAGTGCCAGTTGCCTCAGCTCAGAACACTCATCTTCAGAAATGACGTCATCAAAGAGGACCCTCTGCGTTCCATTAAGAGCAACAGAGTTCTGCACCAGGCGAATACTGTCGTACAACAAAGAGCCTCCTATGTAGATGCAACAGAGTTATAAATATACAACTTAATGTCAGTATAATTGCACAAAATGTGTACCTTCTGATGTTGCTCTGGCTGAAAAGAGTGCCATTTTTATTGCCAATCTTTAAGTAAATGTTTTTATAATGTGTATATACAGTATACTAACAGAAACATATGTACAACTGCTCATTTATGCAGTTATCTAAATCAGTCAATCACAATGTGGAAGAAGTGTGATCTCTGACTTTAATTGTGGCATGGCTGTTGGTTGACCAATGGGCTGGTTTGAGCATTTCAGATACTGCTGATCTCCACAACAGTCTCCAGAGTTTAAGCAGAATGGTGCGAAAAAACAAAAAACATCCTGTGTGTGGATGGTCTGCAGGCTACAACACCTTGTTGGTGAGAGGGATCAGAGGAGAATGACCAGACTCGTCTGAGCTGACAGGAAGTCTTTAGTAAATAAAATAATCACTTTCTACAACCATGGTGAGCAGAAAAGCATTTATGGTAAGTGTAAATTATAACACACACATTGTAACCCACAAATAAATAAATAAATAAATAAATAAATATTTATTTCCATTGTATATGTGGTACAACTTCTGTATTTTAACACATAATATATAGATTTAGGCACTGCCTAAAAGCGGAGCTCCCATCTGTTTCTGGGTTGAAGAATTTTCTGATATCATAACCAGTCTCTTTTGTTTTATTTCTTTACCGGCGAACACTGGCCACTAGGCGGTGTGTAGGACTGGTAATTACTAACGCTGTCCATTAAGGCCCGGTCCCACTGGCCGATGGACACAAAACGTATGCAAAAAGGACACAGCGGACGAACAAAATTTCGGGGGTGGCGCCATCCGTTTTCATCCGCTCCAGAAATGGACAAAATTGGCGAAAATTTGCGAAAACAGAACGGAAAAGAACGGACGTGGGTAGTATATAGCGGGGATGTTAAACGCATGTTCATAGGAAGCCTAGCGGATGAAAGCGGATGGAAGTGGATGACAGCTCCGAAGGGGTTACCGGTGATAACTGAGAAGCGGACGCATAGCAGAAAGAGCGGATGCATAGCGGAAGAAGGGGATGCATCACGTACGCCTAACGGAAACAAAGGGGATGTTGCGCGGATGTATATCGGATGCAGACCGTTCACTGCGCATGCGGGGGGTATGAATTGCGTCTGCTCAGCGGATATAAAGGGATGCAGCACGCACGCCGTCAGCATAAAGCGGAAAGACGTGCTGGCGGCTACATCGATACATCTCTACTACTAGATGATTTTCTCCCCCTTTTTATACAAAATATCGATTGTCCGCTAGGTGTCCTTCTACATACTCTAGACATACTCCAGACATCCTAAATATACGAGATACATCCCAGATATAAACGCTTTGTCCGTTTTGAATACTTTATATACGAGATGCATACGCTTACATCCTTTCTATTTCCGTGCTACTAACGATGAATAGACGTTTCATGTACCTTATCTTTCCTCCCTCTTTCCGTTTTCAGCTGCAGCAGATGTGAGTTGCGAGGATGCCCAGAGGATGCAGAGAGGATACAGCAGACGTTTAACGGATGATAACGGACATAGAACGTTTGTTGCTCGTATATGTCATGGATTTACATCGTACACAGCGGAAAGTTCATCCGTTCTAAAAGTTTTGTGCAGCTCAAAACTTTTTGCGCGGATGAAATCACAGTGGACGGATGCTCGATGGATAGAGCGTATGACGCACGTATGCAATGAGTACACAACGGATGCGTAGCGTTTTCCAACGGATGGCAAAGATTTTTTTACGTTTTACATCCTCTTTGCATCCGTAAGTGCAGTGGAACCGGGCCTTTAGGCAGTGTGTAAGACTAATAATTACTAACACTGGCCACGAGGCAGTATGTGTGACTGGCAGTTACTAGGCGGTGTGTGTGACTGGCAATGACTAAATCTGGCCACTAGGCGGTGTGTAGGACTGGTAATTACTATCACTGGCCACGAGGTGGTGTGTCTGACTGGCAATTATTAACACTGGCCACTAGGCGGTGTCTGACTGGCAATTATTAACACTGGCCACTAGGCGATGTATGACTGGCAATTACTAACACTGGCCACTAGGCAGTATGTAGCACTGGCAATTACTAACACTGGCCACTAGGCGGTGTGTCTGACTGGCAATTACTAACACTGGCCACTAGGCGGTATGTATGACTGGCAATTACTAACACTGGCCACTAGGCGGTGTGTGTGACTGGCAATTACTAACACTGGCCACTAGGCGGTGTGTGTGACTGGCAATTACGAACACTGGCCACTAGGCGGTGTGTGTGACTGGCAATTACTAACACTGGCCACTAGGCGGTGTGTGTGACTGGCAATTACTAACACTGGCCACTAGGCGGTGTGTGTGACTGGCAATTACTAACACTGGCCACTAGGCGGTGTGTGTGACTGGCAATTACTAACACTGGCCACTAGGCGGTGTGTGTGACTGGCAATTACTAACACTGGCCACTAGGCGGTGTGTGTGACTGGCAATTACTAACACTGGCCACTAGGCGGTGTGTGAGACTGGCAATTACTAACACTGGCCACTAGGCGGTGTGTGTGACTGGCAATTACTAACACTGGCCACTAGGCGGTGTGTGTGACTGGCAATTACTAACACTGGCCACTAGGCGGTGTGTATGAGTGGGAATTACTAACACTGGCCACTAGGCGGTGTGTGTGACTGGCAATTACTAACACTGGCCACTAGGCGGTGTGTGTGACTGGCAATTACTAACACTGGCCACTAGGCGGTGTGTGTGACTGGCAATTACTAACACTGGCCACTAGGCGGTGTGTGTGACTGGCAATTACTAACACTGGCCACTAGGCGGTGTGTGTGACTGGCAATTACGAACACTGGCCACTAGGCGGTGTGTGTGACTGGCAATTACTAACACTGGCCACTAGGCGGTGTGTGTGACTGGCAATTACTAACACTGGCCACTAGGCGGTGTGTGTGACTGGCAATTACTAACACTGGCCACTAGGCGGTGTGTGTGACTGGCAATTACTAACACTGGCCACTAGGCGGTGTGTGTGACTGGCAATTACTAACACTGGCCACTAGGCGGTGTGTGTGACTGGCAATTACTAACACTGGCCACTAGGCGGTGTGTGTGACTGGCAATTACTAACACTGGCCACTAGGCGGTGTGTATGAGTGGGAATTACTAACACTGGCCACTAGGCGGTGTGTGTGACTGGCAATTACTAACACTGGCCACTAGGCGGTGTGTGTGACTGGCAATTACTAACACTGGCCACTAGGCGGTGTGTGTGACTGGCAATTACTAACACTGGCCACTAGGCGGTGTGTGTGACTGGCTATCACTAACACTGGCCACTAGGCGGTGTGTGTGACTGGCTATCACTAACACTGGCCACTAGGCGGTGTGTGTGACTGGCAATTACTAACACTGGCCACTAGGCGGTGTGTGTGACTGGCTATCACTAACACTGGCCACTAGGCGGTGTGTGTGACTGGCAATTACTAACACTGGCCACTAGGCGGTGTGTGTGACTGGCTATCACTAACACTGGCCACTAGGCGGTGTGTGTGACTGGCTATCACTAACACTGGCCACTAGGCGGTGTGTAGGACTGGCAATTACTTTTTATTACTATAAACTACAGTGTGCTTTAGGGATTTATAGCAAAATGTTTTGAAAACAAAAGATACACGATTCATGAAAACATTGAGTGGATTCAGGTCAACTTGTCAGATCCCAAAGGGTTTCGCAGTGATTTCAAAATCAACATCACGATTTAGAATTAAATTCATAAAACTCATTTCTATTAATTCAATTGTACACGTTTTCTTTCTCTTTCAGCTTGTGGCTTTTCTTATGAAAGATTTCTTCGCCTTTCTCTCACTCTTTCTTCCTCTGTCAAAACTCTTTCTCTTCCCGGTTTTGACGTCATCTTTCTTTCCTTGGTGAACTTGTTCTGACATCTTTTTAAAGTTTGTAAAAATGATGATTATTGTGTTGCGCCGTTTGAGTTGCTCTCGGTGGAAAAACCCGATAAATATGAAATTATCTGGAGACTAGGGGTGGGTGTATCGATCTGAGTATCGGAATCGAATCGATACTAGCGTGATGAGATCGATACTGTCGTCGCAGTTTCTCTTCAATACGTCCAGTAAATTACTCGAATTTACTCACAGAGTTCATGCGAGCGTAGTTTCTCTCTAAATCTGTCTGTGTAAACAGCGCACCTCTCCCTCTCTGCCACTCACACCTCGCCCCTCCCCGCTTTGTCAGAGAGCGGAGAGTCAGAGCGCTGACAGAGTTTGGCACTCAAATCCTGGAATCGCAGCAGCATCGCACAGCTGGCACTGATGCAACTATTGAAATGCGCCGGTACACGGAAGAGAAGCCAATTCCACGGGATGGAGACCCACTTCTTTGGTGGAAAATGAATGAACCTACATTTCCCTCTCTGAGCAAGATTGCAAAAAAACATCTGGGAGTAATTGCAACATCCGTACCTGCAGAAAGGATTTTCTCTAAGGCAGGACAGTTAATAACTCAGAGAAGAAGTGCAATAAAAGGGAAGAATGTCAACATGTTACTGTTCCTGAACAAAAACCTTTAAATCTGTTATCAACATGGGAACAGAGCCAAAAGGGCACCTCAAGGGATACTTCCTTGGAGGGCTTTGTGAGCAAAGAGCCAAAGATTACGAGCCGCTTGTAGTTTACACCTGATTTGCACTACTGACTTTATTTTTCACACATATTTGCGTGCAATGGAAGGTTTTTTTTTGTGTTGTTTATATTGTTATATTTATTACATTGTTGCTTTTGTTTACTTATTTTGCACTACTGACTTCGTTACTTTATTACTGACTTTATTTTTCACAAATATTTGCGTGCAATGGAAGGTATTTTTTGTGGTGGTGTTGACATTGTTATATTTACAGTGGGGCAAAAAAGTATTTAGTCAGTCACCAATTGTGCAAGTTCTCCCACTTAAAAAGATGAGAGAGGCCTGTAATTTTCATCATAGGTATACCTCAACTATGAGAGACAAAATGAGAAAAAAAATCCAGAAAATCACACTGTCTGATTTTTAAAGAATTTATTTGCAAATTATGGTGGAAAATAAGTATTTGGTCAATAACAAAAGTTCATCTCAATACTTTGTTATATACCCTTTGTTGGCAATGACAGAGGTTAAACATTTTCTGTAAGTCTTCACAAGGTTTTCACACACTGTTGCTGGTATTTTGGCCCATTCCTCCATGCAGATCTCCTCTAGAGCAGTGATGTTTTGGGGCTGTCGCTGGGCAACACGGACTTTCAACTCCCACAAAAGATTTTCTATGGGGTTGAGATCTGGAGACTGGCTAGGCCACTCCAGGACCTTGAAATGCTTCTTACGAAGCCGTGCCTTCGTTGCCTGGGTGGTGTGTTTGGGATCATTGTCATGCTGAAAGACCCAGCCACGTTTCATCTTCAATGCCCTTGCTGATGAAAGGAGGTTTTCACTCAAAATCTCACGATACGGCCCCATTCATTCTTTCCTTTACACGGATTAGTCGTCCTGGTCCCTTTGCAGAAAAACGGCCCCAAAGCATGATGTTTCAACCCCCGTGCTTCACAGTAGGTATGGTGTTCTTTGGATGCAACTCAGCATTCTTTCTCCTCCAAACACGACAAGTTGAGTTTTTACCAAAAAGTTCTATTTTGGTTTCATCTGACCATATGACATTCTCCCAATCCTCTTCTGGATCATCCAAATGCTCGCTAGCAAACTTCAGACGGGCCTGGACATGTACTGGCTTAAGCAGGGGGACACGTCTGGCACTGCAGGATTTGAGTCCCTGGCGGTGTAGTGTGTTACTGATGGTAGCCTTTGTTACTTTGGTCCCAGCTCTCTGCAGGTCATTCACTAGGTCCCCCGTGTGGTTCTGGGATTTTTGCTCACTGTTCTTGTGATCATTTTGGCCCCACGGGGTGAGATCTTGCGTGGAGCCCCAGATCGAGGGAGATTATCAGTGGTCTTTTATGTCTTCCATTTTCTAATAATTGCTCCCAAAGTTGATTTCTTCACACCAAGCTGCTTACCTATTGCAGATTCAGTCTTCCCAGCCTGGTGTAGGTCTACAATTTTGTTTTTGGTGTCCTTTGACAGCTCTTTGGTCTTGGCCATAGTGGAGTTTGGACTGTGACTGTTTGAGGTTGTGGACAGGTGTCTTTTATACTGATAACGAGTTCAAACAGGTGCCATTAATACAGGTAACGAGTGGAGGACAGAGGAGCCTCTTAAAGAAGTTGTTACAGGTCTGTGAGAGCCAGAAATCTTGCTTGTTTGTAGGTGACCAAATACTTATTTTACCGAGGAATTTACCAATTAATTCATTAAAAATCCTACAATGTGATTTCCTGGATTCTTTGCCCCCATTCTGTCTCTCATAGTTGAAGTGTACCTATGATAAAAATTACAGGCCTCTCTCATCTTTTTAAGTGGGAGAACTTGCACAATTGGTGGCTGACCAAATACTTTTTTGCCCCACTGTATATTTTTGTTACATTGTTATATTTATATTTTTGTTACATTGTTGCTTTTTTGTTATTTTGCACTAGCGACTTTTTTCTTCAACAATTTTGTGTAGCAGAAGGTGATAAGGGAATTATTTTATTATTAATATACTGTTACATTGTTTTATATTGTTGTAGTTAGTTAATAAAAAAACATTTTTATTTGCCTAAAATCTTTGTCCTGTGTTTTATCATACTCATAATCAACTAAAAAAGGCAAAATCACAAAATTATTCAATGATCATAACATTTCAAGTAAAAAGTATCGGTATCGGCGATACTAGCCCTGTATTTACTTGGTATCGGATCGTAAACAAATTCCCAGTATCGCCCACCCCTACTGGAGACAGACGCTCACGCATCTAGTTCCGGCCAAAATCAAACAGCCAATCAGAACCGCGAGGGGCGGGGACAGACAGAGTACACGGCTGGGATCCCTATGTGTCCATGAAAAATCAACTCAATGGGTTACCAGATTTTCTTAAGTATGGAGCTCTGCTACAACTCATAATAGCCATGATTACAGTCACAATGCTAATGGGTATTGTGTTGCTTATTATGTCACACTATTGGAGTCAGAGACAGCCAAGTAGCACTAGAATTATGTAAATGTAAAATTTATTTGTTTCATGATGTACTAATCCGGCGGCACAGTGGTGTAGTGGTTAGCGCTGTCGCCTTACAGCAAGAAGGTCCGGGTTCGAGCCCCGTGGCTGGCGAGGGCCTTTCTGTGTGGAGTTTGCATGTTCTCCCCGTGTCCGCGTGGGTTTCCTCCGGGTGCTCCGGTTTCCCCCCACAGTCCAAAAACATGCAGGTTAGGTTAACTGGTGACTCTAAATTGACCGTAGGTGTGAATGTGAATGGTTGTCTGTGTCTATGTGTCAGCCCTGTGATGACCTGGCGACTTGTCCAGGGTGTACCCCTGCCTTTCGCCCGTAGTCAACTGGGATAGGCTCCAGCTTGCCTGCGACCCTGTAGAACAGGATAAAGCGGCTAGAGATAATGAGATGAGATGTACTAATCCCATTTTCAGCAAAGCTGGGCTATTTTCCAAAATGTAATAAAAACAAAACTCTGATTTGCTAATTCGCGTGAACCTTTATTTAACTGACAAAAGTACAACGAAAATATTTTCAATAGTTTTACTGACCAACTTAATTGTAGTTTGTAAATATAAACAAAATTAGAATTTGATGCCTGCAATACACCCCCCACCAAAAACAAAAAACATTAGGACAGAGGCATTACCACCATCGTCTTACATCACTTTTCCTTTTAAGAGCACTTTTTAATTGTACGGGATCTGGGGACGCCCCTTGTTGCTTGATACAAGACTTCAGCTGCTCAACAGGCTGTGGTCACTTGCCTGATTCTCCTCTTCATGATGCACCATACAGTGCCTTGCAAAAGTATTCATACCCCTTGAACTTTTTCACATTTTTCCACCTTACAACCACGAACTTAAAAGTTTTTTATTGAGATTTTATGTGATAGACCAACACAGCACATACAGTGGTGCTTGAAAGTTTGTGAACCCTTTAGAATTTTCTATATTTCTGCATAAATATGACCTAAAACATCATCAGATTTTCACACAAGTCCTAAAAGTAGATAAACAGAACACAGTTAAACAAATGAGACAAAAATATTATACTTGGTCATTTATTTATTGAGGAAAATGATCCGATATTACATATCTGTGAGTGGCAAAAGTATGTGAACCTCTAGGATTAGCAGTTAATTTGAAGGTGAAATTAGAGTCAGGTGTTTTCAATCAATGGGATGACAATCAGGTGTGAGTGGGCACCCTGTTTTATTTAAAGAACAGAGATCTATCAAAGTCTGATCTTCACAACACATGTTTGTGGAAGTGTATCATGGCATGAACAAAGGAGATTTCTGAGGACCTCAGAAAAAGCATTGTTGATGCTCATCAGGCTGGAAAAGGTTACAAAACCATGGGTGGTAGAAAAGGGCAACTGGACTTGCTTGAAGATTCTTGAAAACGTTTCACCTCTCGTCCAAAAGGCTTCCTCAGTTCTGTCTGACTAATAGGGAGTATCAGATATTTATCCTCTCCTGGCTCAGAATCAGAATTCTGATGACCAGCTCATCTAAGGTGTCACTGAGGCATCATGTTGGTGTGGGTCGCTGGAGGCTGGGTGTGAATGGCGAGTCATTAGGGTGATCAAAGGATTGCCCGTTAGGGTGATCAATGGCAATCTGACTGACTCTGTCCTCCTGTGAGTCCCCGAAAACAGCTGGGTCCTGGCGTACACCCAGCCGTCTGGGAAGAGTGTCCAAGACCACCTTGTAGATGGTTGACAAATGATGTCTTAGACCCCCACCTCTGTTCAGTGATGGCCGTTCCAGGTTTACAAAAATGGCTTCTTTGACTCCTCGCTCATACCAACGATCCTCTCTGGCTAAAATGCGTACATCACAATCCCGAAATGAGTGTCCTTCATTGTTAAGATGAATGTAGACAGCCGAGTCCTGGCCTGAGGAGCTGGCTCTCCTGTGTTGGGCCAAGCGCCTGTATAGCGGTTGCTTCGTCTCCCCAATATACGAATTTGTGCAATTCTCACTGCACTGAATTGCATACACTACGTTGTCCTGTTTGTGTCTGGGTATTCTGTCCTTAGGGTGGACCAGTTTCTGCTTCAGGGTGTTATTGGGTCTGAAATGTACTGGAATGTTGTGTTTGTAGAAGATCCTCCTGAGTTTCTCAGATAGACCAGAAATGTAGGGAATGACAATGTTCTTGCGTTTGTTCCTGTTATCATCCTTGTCAGTTATGTTCCTTTTTATGCTCTTTAGGAAAGCCCAGTTGGGATAACCGCAATTCTGAAGTGCTTTCTTGATATGGTTCTGCTCCTTCTCTTTTCCCTCTAATGTTGTAGGAATGTTCTGAGCCCTGTGTTGCAAGGTCCTAATGACCCCCAATTTATGTTCCAGTGGGTGGTGAGAGTCGAAAAGTAGGTACTGGTCTGTGTGTGTGGGTTTCCGGTAGACCTCGATACTAAGGCTTCTGTCTTGTCTAATGTGTACATCACAATCCAAGAAGGCTAGATTATTCCCACTGACATCCTCCCGAGTGAAGTTGATGTTGCTATCCACTGCATTGATGTGTTTCGAGAAAGCTTCCACCTCCTGGATTTTGATTTTAACCCAAGTATCATCCACGTATCTAAACCAATGGCTGGGAGCAACTCCTGCAAAAGTGGTCAAAGCTATATGTTCCACTTCCTCCATGTATAAATTAGCCACAATCGGGGACACTGGTGATCCCATGGCGCATCCATGCTTCTGTCTGTAGAAACTTTCATTAAACTGGAAATAAGTGGTAGTCAGGCAGAGGTCAAGCAGGGTGCAAATCTGATCCGTGGTGAGTTTCGTTTTATCCAGTAAGGAGCTATCCTGAAGGAGTCGTTTTCTTACAGATTCGACTGCTTCTGTGGTGGGAATGCAGGTGAACAGAGAAGTGACATCGTAGGAAACCATGGTTTCATCTGAATCTAGTTTGAGGTCTGCAACTTTAGAAGCAAAATCTTGGGAATTTTTGACATGATATGCTACACAACCGGACATAGAAGAGAATTGGGTGAAGAACTTATCCAACAGGGTACTCACCCAACCAGAGAGAGATGTCTTATCCAAGGGTCTTAACTTTGCAGTTTCACCTGAGCAGATACCGGTAGTAGAACTCATCACAGCCACAGAGACAGCCATCAGGAACAACAACCTGACCAACACGGAGTCAGAACAACTTAGACTGAAGATATCAGCTGCTCTATCCAGTGCGAAAGCACCCCCCTCCAACCTCACCAGCCAAGAAAGGAGGGCTCTTACAGTGCTTCAAAGAGACCGGAACATCACCATCCTTCCTGCTGACAAAGGGAGATGCACAGTGGTGCTAAACACAGCGGACTACCACTCCAGGATGACCAGTCTCCTCAGTGATACAACCACTTATGAAACATTGAGGAGGGACCCCACAAGTGGTTACAAAAAGAAAGTTGTTAGCTGCTTGCAACAACTAGAAAAGGACCAAGCCATTAACCGAGCTCTTTACTACAGATTGTACCCTGGGGAAGCCGTGCCTCTCATATACGGACTCCCCAAGATTCACAAAGAAGGAGCTCCTCTCAGACCTATTATCAGCAGTATAAACTTGGTCACATATAACATTGCTAAACACCTAGCCACAATCTTGGCTCCTCTGGTTGGGAATACACCATATCATGTCAAAAATTCCCAAGATTTTGCTTCTAAAGTTGCAGACCTCAAACTAGATTCAGATGAAACCATGGTTTCCTACGATGTCACTTCTCTGTTCACCTGCATTCCCACCACAGAAGCAGTCGAATCTGTAAGAAAACGACTCCTTCAGGATAGCTCCTTACTGGATAAAACGAAACTCACCACGGATCAGATTTGCACCCTGCTTGACCTCTGCCTGACTACCACTTATTTCCAGTTTAATGAAAGTTTCTACAGACAGAAGCATGGATGCGCCATGGGATCACCAGTGTCCCCGATTGTGGCTAATTTATACATGGAGGAAGTGGAACATATAGCTTTGACCACTTTTGCAGGAGTTGCTCCCAGCCATTGGTTTAGATACGTGGATGATACTTGGGTTAAAATCAAAATCCAGGAGGTGGAAGCTTTCTCGAAACACATCAATGCAGTGGATAGCAACATCAACTTCACTCGGGAGGATGTCAGTGGGAATAATCTAGCCTTCTTGGATTGTGATGTACACATTAGACAAGACAGAAGCCTTAGTATCGAGGTCTACCGGAAACCCACACACACAGACCAGTACCTACTTTTCGACTCTCACCACCCACTGGAACATAAATTGGGGGTCATTAGGACCTTGCAACACAGGGCTCAGAACATTCCTACAACATTAGAGGGAAAAGAGAAGGAGCAGAACCATATCAAGAAAGCACTTCAGAATTGCGGTTATCCCAACTGGGCTTTCCTAAAGAGCATAAAAAGGAACATAACTGACAAGGATGATAACAGGAACAAACGCAAGAACATTGTCATTCCCTACATTTCTGGTCTATCTGAGAAACTCAGGAGGATCTTCTACAAACACAACATTCCAGTACATTTCAGACCCAATAACACCCTGAAGCAGAAACTGGTCCACCCTAAGGACAGAATACCCAGACACAAACAGGACAACGTAGTGTATGCAATTCAGTGCAGTGAGAATTGCACAAATTCGTATATTGGGGAGACGAAGCAACCGCTATACAGGCGCTTGGCCCAACACAGGAGAGCCAGCTCCTCAGGCCAGGACTCGGCTGTCTACATTCATCTTAACAATGAAGGACACTCATTTCGGGATTGTGATGTACGCATTTTAGCCAGAGAGGATCGTTGGTATGAGCGAGGAGTCAAAGAAGCCATTTTTGTAAACCTGGAACGGCCATCACTGAACAGAGGTGGGGGTCTAAGACATCATTTGTCAACCATCTACAAGGTGGTCTTGGACACTCTTCCCAGACGGCTGGGTGTACGCCAGGACCCAGCTGTTTTCGGGGACTCACAGGAGGACAGAGAGAGTCAGATTGCCATTGATCACCCTAACGGGCAATCCTTTGATCACCCTAATGACTCGCCATTCACACCCAGCCTCCAGCAACCCACACCAACATGATGCCTCAGTGACACCTTAGATGAGCTGGTCATCAGAATTCTGATTCTGATTCTGAGCCAGGAGAAGATAAATATCTGATACTCCCTATTAGTCAGACAGAACTGAGGAAGCCTTTTGGACGAGAGGTGAAACGTTTTCAAGAATCTTCAAGCAAGTCCAGTTGCCCTTTTCTACCACCCACAGTTTACTATGACCTGGATGATTGAGAATCTTCACAGACATGTTACAAAACCATCTCTAAAGAGTTTGGACTCCACCAATCCACAGTCAGACAGATTGTGTACAAATGGAGGAAATTCAAGTCCATTGTTACCCTCCCCAGGAGTGGTCGACCAACAAAGATCACTCCAAGAGTAAGGTGTGTAATAGTCGGCGAGGTCACAAAGGACCCCGGGGTAACTTCTAAGCAACTGAAGGCCTCTCTCACATTGACTAATGTTCATGTTCATGAGTCCACCACCAGGAGAACACTGAACAACAATGGTGTGCATGACAGAGTTGCAAGGAGAAAGCCACTGCTCTCCAAAAAGAACATTGCTGCTCATCTGCAGTTTGCTAAAGAGCACGTGGACAAGCCAGAAGGCTATTGGAAAAATGTTTTGTGGACGGAGGAGACCAAAATAGAACTTTTGGTTTAAATGAGAAGCGTTATGTTTGGAGAAAGGAAAAGACTGCATTCCAGCATAAGAACCTTATCCCATCTGTGAAACATGGTGATGGTAGTATCATGGTTTGGGCCTGTTTTGCTGCATCTAGGCCAGGATGGCTTGCCATCATTGATGGAACAATGAATTCTGAATTATACCAGCGAATTCTAAAGGAAAATGTCAGGACATCTGTCCATGAACTGAATCTCAAGAGAAGATGGGTCATGCAGCAAGACAACGACCCTAAGCACACAAGTCGTTCTACCAGAGAATGGTTAAAGAAGAATAAAGTTAATGTTTTGGAATGGCCAAGTCAAAGTCCTGACCTTAATCCAATCGAAATGTTGTGGAAGGACCTGAAGCGATCAGTTCATATGAGGAAACCCACCAACATCCCAGAGTTGAAGCTGTTCTGTATGGGGGAATGGGCTAAAATTCTTCCAAGCTGGTGTGCAAAACTGAACAACAGTTACTGGAAATGTTTAGTTGCAGTTATTGCTGCACAAGGAGGTCACATCAGATACTGAAAGCAAAGGTTCACATACTTTTGCCACTCACAGATATGTAATATTGGATCATTTTCCTCAATAAATAAATGAACAAGTATAATATTTTTGTCTCATTTGTTTAACTGGGTTCTCTTTATCTACTTTTAGGACTTGTGTGAAAATCTGATGATGTTTTAGGTCATATTTATGCAGAAATATAGAAAATTCTAAAGGGTTCACAAACTTTCAAGCACCACTGTAATTGTGAAGTGAAACAAAAATGATAAAAATGGTCTTCAAAATTTTAAACAAATAAAAATCTGAAAAATGTGGTGTGCATTAGTATTCAGCCCCCCTGCGTCAATACTTTGTAGAGCCACTTTTTGCTGCAATTACAGCTGCAAGTCTTTTGTGGTATGTCTCTACCAGCTTTGCACATCTAGACACTGAAATTTTTGCCCATTCTTCTTTGCAAAATAGCTCAAGCTCAGCCAGATTGGATGGAGAGCGTCTGTGAACAGCAATTTTCAAGTCTTGCCACAGATGCTCAATGGGATTTAGGTCTGGACTTTGACTGGGCCATTCTAACACATGAATATTCTTTGATCTAAACCATTCCATTGTAGCTCTGGCTGTATGTTTAGGGTCATTGTCTTGCTGGAAGGTGAATCTCCTTCCCAGTCTCAAGTCTTTTGCAGCCTCCAACAGGTTTTCTTCCAGGATTGCCCTGTATTTAGCTCCATCCATCTTCCCATCAACTCTGACCAGCTTCCCTGTCCCTGCTGAAGTAAAGCATCCCCATAGCATGATGCTGCCACCACCATGTTTCACAGTGGGGATGGTGTGTGCAGGGTGATGAGCAGTGTTAGTTTTCTGCCACACATGGCGCTTTGCATCTAGGCCAAAAAGGTCAACTTTGGTCTCATCTGACCAAAGCACCTTCTTCCACATGTTTGCTGTGTCCCCTACATGGCTTCTGGCAAACTGCAAACGGGACTTCTTATGCCTGTCTTTCAACAATGGCTTTCTTCTTGCCACTCTTCCAAAAAGGCCAGATTTGTGGAGTGTACGACTTATAGTTGTCCTGTGCACAGATTCTCCCACCTGAGCTGTGGATTTCTGCAGCTCCTCCAGAGTGATCATGGGCCTCTTGGCTGCTTCTCTGACCAGTGCTCTCCTTGCTCGCTCTGTCAGTTTAGGTGGACAGCCATGTCTTGGTAGGTTTGCAGTTGTGCCATACTTTTTCCATTTTTGAATGATGAATTGAACAGTGCTTCTTGAGATGTTCAGAGCTTGGGATATTTTTTTATAACCTAACCCTGCTTTAAACTTCTCCAGAACTTTATCCCTGACCTTTATCCCTGAACAAACCACTGAGGTCTTCACAGAACAAGTGTATTTATGCTGAGAGTAAATTACACAAAGTAGGACTCTATTAATTAGATGACTTCTGAAGGCAGCTGATTGCACTGGATTGTATTTAGAGGCATCAGAGTACAGGGGGCTGAATACTAATGCACACCACATTTTTCAGATTTTTATTTGTTTAAAATTTTGAAGACCATTTATCATTTTCGTTTCAATTCACAATTATGTGCTACTCTGTGTTGGTCTATCACATAAAATCTCAATAAAAAATTTTTAAGTTCGTGGTTGTAAGGTGGAAAAATGTGAAAAAGTTCAAGGGGTATGAATACTTTTTCAAGGCACTGTACATTCTCAATAGGAGACAGATTGGGAATGGCAGCAGGCCAGTCAAGCACACACACTGTCTATGAAGCCACACTGTTGTAACCCATGCAGAATGAAGCCTGGCATTGTCCTTCTGAAGTATGCATGGACTTCCCAGGAAGAGACATTGCCATGATAAATATGTCTCTCTAAAATCCCAATATATGCCCCAACATATCAAATGTTACCTTCACACACATACAACTCACCCCTTGATGCCCCCCATACCATCACAGATGATGGCTTTTGCACCTTTCTCTGATAAACTAGATGATCGTGTTCACCTTTGGCACTGAGAACTCAACGTCCGGTTTTCTTGAAAACAAGCTGAAATGTGGACTCATCTGACCACAGCACACGTTTCCACTGTCTTTTGGGCCATCTGAGATGAGTTCGGGCCCAGAGAAATCAGCAAAATTTCTTCATAGAATTGATGAATGGCTTCTTCCTTGCATAATACAGTTTCAGGTTGCATTTCTGGATGCAGCAACAGACTGTGTTTAGTGACAATGGTTTTCCGACATACTCCTGAGCCCATGAGGCTATATTTGTCACATTAGCATGACGGTTTCTCAGGCAGTGCTGCCTGAGGACTTGAAGGTTACACACATTCAACAGTGGTTTCCAACCTTGCCCTTTACGCACGATGTCGTCTCTGAATTCCCTGAATCTCTTCACAATATTATGTACTGTAGATTTTGAAAGACCTACAATCTTTTTGTTGAAAAATGTTCTTTTTGAATTGACTGTCATGAATTTTGGCACAAAGAAGTGAGCCATGACCCATCTCTGCTTGCAAAAGACTGAGCCTTTGGGTATAAAAGGAGCATGCACCAAACATGTTACCAATTAACCTGCTTATTGTGGAATCTTCCAAAATGGAGTTACTTGAATATCCTATGAACTTTTCAGCCTGGCGGCACGGTGGTGTAGTGGTTAGCACTGTCGCCTCACAGCAAGAAGGTCCAGGTTCGAGCCCCGTGGCCGATGAGGGCCTTTCTGTGTGGAGTTTGCATGTTCTCCCCGTGTCCGCGTGGGTTTCCTCCGGGTGCTCCGGTTTCCCCCACAGTCCAAAGACATGCAGGTTAGGCTAATTGGTGGCTCCAAATTGACTGTGGGTGTGAGTGTGAATGCTTGTCTGTGTCTCTGTGTCAGCCCTGCGATAACCTGGCAACTTGTCCAGGGTGTACCCCGCCTTTCACCCATAGTCAGCTGGGATAGGCTCCAGCTTGCCTGCGACCCTGTAGAACAGGATAAAGCGGCTAGAGATAATGAGATGAGACTTTTCAGCCTTATTTTGCCTCTGTCCCAATTATTTTTTTTGAGTGTGTTGCAGGCATCAAATTATAACTTTGTTTATATTTACAAAATACAATTAAAGTGTATGTAATGTCCCTGAACCCCACTTTTTTCCTTGTACAAAGAAACAATCATCATGTTGATTGACCATGTGTTTTCAAACCATAGCTGATCCAAAAGGTCATAAATTGATGGAAAATCAATAAGATCAGCAGATTTTCACAGAATCTGCCGAGACTGAACTGGAAGATCCCGAAGGGGTGCGTGACATCACAAGTATAACAATCCAAGTATCAATTTCATTCCCGTGCGCAGCAGTGGTTAGACCAGTCTCTACATGGAATCATATTTTGGAGAGAATTCTGACAGTGATTCTTATGTCAGATGAAGGGGCAGATGATTATCAAGGATATTCTGGAGTAAATGGTTATCTTTTCGAGCCCCCAAGACGAGAAACTGCCAGTTCACTCAGTTCGCAACAGTCTTCCTCTGTAGCACGCGCAAGATGGAGAGATGGCGAGAGAGATGTGAAGAACACGGTGGTTACCTTTCATCATGGTTTCCTGAACAAAACTAAAAACAAATCAAGTCTTGCAATATTGCAATCTGAGAGCATTTAACACGTTTCAGTTAAAAATTAATGATGATTGTGTGCATGCATTTTTCTTCCTGTTAAAGTGCATTAGATATGATAAGATCGGATGTTGCGAGCGTGTAAATGTTGCTCATAATCCTGCGTCTGGTGCACTCTGTGTGAGAGAGAGAGAGATAATAGGGGAATCAATGAACTGTCCAAATGTTAAACAAATGTTTTTCTTTTTTGCTTCAATAATTCCCATGTGGTCATTCTGGTGGTGATGAACACTTGATGAATCTGATTTATTATTAGTAGGCAACACAAAATCTGCCCGTTTCGTTTGCACAAACCTCACCCACTGTCACTTTAGATTAGTGTCTTTTCTCGGAAATTGGTGAACTGAATGTCCTGCTGTATATGGATTTCAACATTCAAAACACAATGCAGCACTTTCCCATTGTTATTTTTGTAAGATTCCTACAACAATATCCAATCTCGGTGAATAAACAAGCACAGAGTCCGATGAACCGAAATGACCCAGATAACTGGGGTTCCGCATGTGACATTAGCCCTGGGGCAAGGCTGCCTTCTTCCGGGATCCGGAAGCCACAATTTATCAATAGTTTTGTGCTTGATAATAAAATAACAATTTATATTATTTTTCCCCGTTTTATTAATTCATTTTGGTTGTTACTAATGATGTATATTCATTTTAAGGCATTACAAATACTTGAAGGTGGTCAGTAAAACTATTGAAAATGTTTTCCTTGTACTTTTGTCAGTTAAATAAAGGTTCACATGAATTAAGAAATCACAGATTTTTTTTTTTGCATTTTGGAAAATATCCCAACTTTTCTGGAAATGAGGTTAGTACATTGAGCTGTCATTCTGTTAATATATTGTGACGTTAATGTACGCATATTCTCCTGCAAACACACGCTAGCTTGAAAAATCATTGGGAGTGTTGGCTTGGATCACCCCATAATATAAAAACATTATACGATCACAAGGTTACTTAGTCCAAACACTGCAAACACAATGCAACACATCAATCAGAAATCAAAAATACTTTAATATTCCTGAGGGGAATTTGAGTCATCAGTTTCAAATCAACCTACCCTCTTGAAGCTGCTGCATTATGACCATTGAGCTGTTCTTTTTCTTAGATATGGGCACATACTCTATCCATCCATCTGTTCCCGAGGGGATCCTGAAGAAAAATAATGGAAAATATGAGACAAGAACTCCTGCCTTTCGACTACTAGTGGTGTTCAGCTGGAACGAAGAAACGGAGTGAAATACCAGTTTTCATCATCTCTTCCACCTGAGCTGCTCCAGTAGTTCTTAAAAGAAAAGAGAAAAATAATGAGACTGAGGATATAGATTCCAAATAAGTATGCACACATCAGAAATAAATGATTCCTAATTTATAAGCACCTGTTACTGTTACACTGACCTTTGATCATCAGAGGTGCACAGAAATGAGCACAGATTCAAGCACACGTAATGAAATATACAGTCAAGCCGGAAAGTCTGCACACCCCTTTCACCTTCATGTTTTATTATGTTACAGACTTATTCTACAACAGATTGAGTTCATTTTTTGTCACAAAATAGCCCATAATGACAAAGTGAAAGCAAGTTTTTAGAAAACATGCAATTTTACTGACAAAAATGGGTTATTGAGGGGTTACATATCTGACACACCCTTAGCCTAATGATAATAATAATAATTTCAATTTATATAGCGCCTTTCACAAACCCAAGGACCCTTTACACAGGAGTTCCCCCCCCAAAAAAAAAAATAAATAAATAAAGCAGCCACACTAGGAAGAGTAGTGTGAGGTAAAAATAAAAAAAAAGTTTTCAAGTTAGCTTTGAAGGAAGAGAGAGAGAGAGAGAGAGAGAGAGTGTGGAACAGTTACGAAGTGATTGTGGTAACGAGTTCCAAAGTTTAGGAGCAGCAACACTGAATGATCTGCCACCCATAGATGCCAGTTTAAAACATGGGACAGTCAGAAGTCCACAGACAGAAGATCTGAGGGAGCGGGAGGGACAGTACAAATGAATTAGCTCACAGAGATAGGAAGGGGCGAAACCATGAAGAGCTTTATAGGTTAAAAGCAAGATTTTGCATTTAATCCGAGAAATAACTGGCAACCAATGCAGTTGCTGTAAAACAGGAGTAATGTGAGCAGTGCGCTTGGTGAGTGTGAGGACTCTAGCTGCTGAGTTTTGGATGTACTGCAGGCGATTGAGCAATGTGGCAGGGAGACCATGAAAGAGAGAATTGCAATCAAGATGAGAAAAAATAAACGCATTGACCAACATTTTGGCATCAGTTTCCAAGAGAAGAGGGTGGAGACGTGCAATATTGCAGAGGTGAAAGAAAGCATTCTTAGTAATTAGGTTAAAATGGGATTCAAATGAAAGGGTGGAGTCAAAGAGAACTCCAAGGTTTTTTTTTTTATAACTTGGGAAGGACTAATAGACTCAACATCAATAGTGAAACTGGAGAAGTTCAGAACCTGTCTTTTGGTACCTACTAATAGAACCTCCGTTTTGCTAGCATTAAGGCAGTTCTTATGCAACCATTGCATAAGAATACTTGGTTGATGCACCTTTGGCAGCAATTACAGCTTCAAGGCGTCTTGGGAAAGAAGCTACAAGCTTGGCACACTTATTTCTGGACATTTTTGCCCATTTCTCTTGGCATATCCTTGCAAGCTCTGTCAGGTCGGATGGGGAGCATCAAGTACACAGCCATTTTCAGCTCCTTCCATAGATGTTCAATTGGATTCAGGTCTGGGCTCTGACTGGGCCACTCAAGGATATTCAGAGACTTTCTCTGAAGCCACTCCTTTGTTCTCTTGGCTGTGTGCTTCGGGTCGTTGTCATGTTAGAAGGTGACATCACCCCAGTCTGAGGTCCAGAGTGCTCTGGAGCAGGTTTTCTTCAAGGATCTCAGTGTATTTAGCTGCATTCATCTTTCCCTCTATCATAACTAGTTGCCCCATCAGTGTGTGAAATATCTTGAAAATCAAAAATGGCCAACAGGGCTCTTAACCTTTCAATGTTCATGGCCAGCATTGAATGTATGACCCTCGGATGCCTGATGCACATCTAGTGTGTGTTTTTTGAAGTTCTGTGAGCCCAACACAAGAGGAGCATTCGCATACTTGTGATATTTGTCAGTTTTCAGTCTGGATTTTCTAACAGCGTACGGACCATAAATTGAACGGCAAGGTCGGCAAAACATCTGTTTTTGTGTATTTGAGTACAACAACCAATTGTATGTCTGCAGCCAACCTGGTTTAAATGTCCTCTCCCGCTTTTCTTCCTCATATCGCTTCTTAGTAGCTTTGATTTCTTCTTCTGTTTTCTTCTGCTTCACTTTCTCAGACAAACCCAGAAACTTCCACATGATTGTCACGAAAAGGCGAAAAAGTGCACTCCTGTAGAATCTCGCGCCACAATGTCAGCAAAATGTAATGTGATAAACTGCTCATTTACCGTAAGAGATGGCAGCTGATTTGCTTTTGTTTTAAAGATTTGTGACGTATCTGACAAAATAACCAATGAAAACAATCCTTGCAAAAGGTGGACGTGTCGTGTTAGGGACATGGTAATACAAGCATGAAACCATCAAAATGTATGTTCACGGGCGGGCCAATGTTTGTGGCATGACGGACTCGCTACTTTTTATAATTTATGGCCAGACGAAAAAGTTGACCGCGTCGGGCTACCGGGCACGCAGTAATTTTGCACACTGCGCCCCATTCCCGCTGCTGAAAAACATCCCCACATCATGATGCTGCCACTGCCATGCTTCACTGTAGGGATAGCATTAGCCAGGTGATGAGCGGTGCCTGGTTTCCTCCAGATGTGACACTTGGTACTCAGGCCAAAAAGTTCAATTTTGGTTTGAGAGTCCTCTAGGTGCCTTTTGGCAAACTCCAAGCGGGCTGTCATGTGCTTTTTACTAAGGAGTGGCTTCCATCTGGCCACTCTACCATAAAGACCTGATTTGTGGAGTGTTGCCTGGATGGTTGATCTTCTGAAAGGTTCTCCCATCTCCACAAGGATACGCTGGAGCTCTGTCAGAGTGACCCTCGGGTTCCTGCTCACCTCCCTGGCCAAGGCCCGTCTTCCCCGATTGCTCAGTTTGGCTAAGCAGCCAGGTCTAGGAAGATTCTTGGTAGTTCCAAACTTCTTCCACTTACGAATGATGGTGGCCACTGTGCTCTTTGGGACGTGTAAAGCTGCAGCAATTTTTCTGTACCCTTCTCCAGATCTATGCCTTGACACAATCCTGTTTCTGAGGTCTGCAGATAATTCCTTTGACCCCATGGCTTGGAGTTTGCACTGACATGCACCGTCAAATGTAGGACCTTATATAGGCAGGTATTGGCAATCCCCAATCATGTTCAACCAATTGAATTTACCACAAGTGGACTCCAATTAAGTTGTAGAAACATCTCAAGCAGTATCAGTGGAAATAAAATGCACCTCAGCTCACTTTTGGGTGTCATATCAAAGGGTGTGCATACTTGTGTACATGATATTTTACATTTTGATTTTTAATAAATTAGCACAAATGTCTAAAAACCTGCTTTCACTTTGTCATTTTGGGCTATTTTGTGTAGAATTTTGTGACAAAAAATGAACTCAATCTATTGTAGAATAAGTCTGTAATGTAATAAAACATGGAGAAGGTGAAAGGGCTATGCAGACTTAGTTTGAATTAGTTTCAGTTACATGTCCTAAATATCCTTAAAAATGTATCTAAATTCACATAAACATACCCTGGTTTATGCAGCAATAAGCCAATAAAAGGAAAGCTTTCAGCAGACTACAGCTGTCTAAGTAAAGCCAGTTTCCCCCAGATGACTTTCAGCCTGATGATGATGATGTCTCAGAACCCCCCCAAAAAAAAAAGAAAAAATCAAGAGTGCTCGGAGAGATGGTAATCAAGGACCATAACTCTGGTAAAATGCGACTGAATTGAATGAAATTGCAATATGCATATTCCCAACATATGCCAAAGAATCCTATCAAGTTTTGTGAAATTCCTCCAAAAATTGTGAGAGCAGTTGATTTCAGAATGTGAGTAACCTTACCAGGACAGAAAATTCTTTACTTGAGAGTTGAGATTGGCACTCTTTGAATTTACAATATGATGTCCTCAGCTACGGCTGATTTAGCACCTAAATTTAGTGACAAAACTTCGTCATCGAACATTATTAATCAGAAAATTTGCTATTAAAATCTCAGCATGTGAGCACTGCTACAGCGCTTTCTAAAAGCCACCAATTAGATGACGCCAAACTCACAGGACAGCAAATAGTGGTGATGGTGAAGTGTAAACAAAACAAAACAAACTAATGCCCAGGTCAGACGGCAGAAAGACGCATGCTGCAACCTGCGATCGGTCGGGTGGCGACTAATTGCAAGTGGATGCAGGCGTTTTGCATCAAATCCTTCATTGTGGTCAGACATATTGCAAGACGTAGAGTTTTTAAGCTGAATCAACCAGTCGGAAGCAGACGCAGCTAGATGCAGCGCACAGAAAACCTTTAAAAAATATAAGGCCATAAGACTGCTCGCAGGTTGCTGTAAACTATTTGCAGGTGCAGTCTGCGTCTACCCACGATGCATCGCAGCCATCTCTAAAGACTTGTCTTCCCCTGCATCAGCCTCCGTCTAGCTGCCACTACCTGCTTCCACCTGCAATTGGTCGCTCAAGCATTGCACGACCGCCTGCCTCTACCTGTACATGCATCATCCTGTTATTTGCACCAACTGGAAGTGAATCACAGCTGAAATGCGAACAGATCATTAGCCACTTGCGTCGACCTGCCTCTACTAAAGACCCTCTGCAACACTGCCATTATCTGCGTCATCGTGCATCGATGCAAAACCAGTTTTTCGTCTACCTGCGATTTTGTTATCGCAGGGAGACACAAGTAGTTGAAAACCAGCTGCAGCCTGCCGTCTGACCTGGGCGTAACTTTATTATTACCTCAAGTACACTCTGAAAAATGTTTATGCTAGCCTGTTTTCTGCACATGCTGACTTCTGGATCACAATGATTAATGACGGAAGCACAACATTTAATTGCATGACTCTTGTTAGAGGGTCATCATATTCGGAAATCATCATCATCATCATCATCATCACACACACAGATTATAGCCAGTTCTTTTTTTTATTGGGAGCAACTAACACAGTGTGATGAGTACTATTCTTAAAAAAAGAGTCCCCCCCGGGGGGGGTGAAAAGGCGTAAGCTTGATTCTGTGAAGTTGATTTAGAGGCGCTGCAATTACGAATACGGTACTATGTTTTTTAGGCTTCCAAAAAAATTGAAATATGGAGGGGAAAAAAAAAAAAAAGAGAGATGACCCAGTAGTTTGTCTTTCAATGCTTTGTTCTTACTGAAAAAAGGTGTCCCAGCTTACATAGACTGAAAAACTAAAATATTGGGCATGATCACTAGGACCAAACGAACATATGCATACACACAGTTATCCAATAATTCAACCATGTGGCAGCAGCACAATGCATAAAATCATGCAAATACACTTGAAGAGCTTCAGTTAACGTTGACATCAAACATGCTTTAATACATTTTGCTCCTGCCACATAACTGAATGACAGGATAACTGCATAAATGGGCACAAGTACAAGTATTCCAATTAAAGTGGACGGTGAGTGTATGTAAGGAAGCGGATCAAATTAAATTCTCACCTCCTCTTTGTAGGAAACACCCATATTGCTACTGCCGATGAGGAGTAGCTCCAACTCTTTCTTGTGTCTCTTCAAATACTGCACAGCGTCCTATAGACAAGGAGGAGGAGAGTTTTACAGCACTGTATTATTCTCAGCCAAGCAGTCCACACTAGGACGAGGGCAAAGACAGTGGCTGTGTCCGAAATCACTCACTCACTCATTCACTACTCCCTATTCACTATCTAGGGAATTCTATACAGAGGACTATAGTGAGCTCATTGGTAAAATGGAAAAAACTCTTTTGGACACTACTCTGCCTTGCCGTTATTTACATCATTACTGCCACACAATTAAAACGTGCCAGAACAGTCAGTTGGTGGGTTTTCAATATAATACATACATACATACATACATGTATTTTTGTGATGAATCCATATTATACTGTGCGTATTTCCCACAATAATAAATACAAAGTACTTTGTGTCTGCTGCATCTTTCAGTTCTTTTAAAGTGCTGATGACACGTTTTTGACATCTTTGGCGATGTTTTATAACATAAAAACTAATTCCCGATGATCCATATATTAATTCACGAAGGCGCCTATTTTACAAGTTATGATAAAAAACGCGGCTATTTGGGCAAATTTGACGGGGCTGCAGCACCCAGGAGACGAAAGAGGAGGAGGAGCTATATGACGTCAGCGAAAGAACCTTCCTCCTAACTTACCAGTTTGTTGTTGATGCGACAGGTGTTCAGTTTATCATTATTAGTATTATTAAATATATATATATATATATATATATATATATATATATATATATTAGTTATTATGCCTTCGCGTTGTGTTGCCGGCTTTTGCTCCAAAACCCACAAGGATGGGGTAAGTTTGTAAAAAGACCCAATTTATACCAGTGGCTATAAATGCCACCACAGGTTCTATGGGCAACTAGTGACACGGAAATCAGGGAAACAGGAGAATAAAAGTTAAGAAAAGATTTTATTTTTACAAAGTCATCAATAAAAACATAATTAGAGCCAGATAAAAAAAATACATAAACAGGCAAACCAGACAGCAGATGCAAAGTGCTACGTGCTTAATTAAATAAATCACAGTCTGTGAGCAGAAGGTAATCGGATGAGTATACAAGTACTCAGCAAAATACTACGACCACACAAAAACACTGCAATTTATGGACTGAGACACCCTCATCCGCCAATTAATATGAAACGGCTTCAGGTGCACCTGTGACAGCCAGCGCGGCTGAACCCCGCCCCCAGCGCTCCGCGCACCAGCCTAAAAGTTTATTCAAGTTTCCCAGAGATCCCGAGGTGCATGCGAAGTGGGTGAAGCAAGTCAGGCGCACTCACCAATATCCGTCCTGTGCTCTGAACACTTCGATTTGGATTGTTTTGGCACCTTCCCAGCTTAAAAGAATCTCTTGGGTGTTCAGTTCAGCACAAACGTGTTACTACCATCAGCAGTGCTTACAGTCAGTGTTGCCAGATTGGGAGGTTTCCCGCCCAGATTGGGGCGGTTTCAAGTGCATTTTGGTGGGTTTTGAACAGTATCTGGTAACACTGCCTACAGTATTCCGACGACTCCTCCAAAGACAGTCCTCCTGTCAGAACATGTGTTGTGAAACGACATAAGATAAAGGTACGTAGAGCTATAGATTCTACATGATAATCATAAATGTAATCATAAAGTCGGCGTGATATCAGTCATGTATTTGCTTGTGAAAGCTTGCGGCTTTCATGTAACTGCCGCCTAGCAACGAGAGGCAAAGGGTAAAGAGGGTAGGCTATCATAGATTCTATTCGGAAGAGATCAACACAATTCTACACTCCCAGAAGAGGAAGAGCTAGCACTAGAGAGTTCACCGGCGTTTTCATGCGCCATTTCCATTGAGTAGAACCAGAGTAGAACAGCCAGTGAACCGCAGCGTGTTCTCCCGCTGACATCACAACATGGCCGCGAGCCACGGACCCAGTTTTCTTGCGCTGTGCAATTAAAAGTTGGATATTCGCGTAACAACAGCTTCTTTTCACGTAATTATAACAGAAATCTAACATGTTTGCCATGGTGTATAGTTTATTTAAGAAATTGCATAGAGTCATGTTCGTGTCATCAGCACTTTAAATCAAGGCTGAATACTTTCTTCTTTGTCGCTGCCTTTTATTAAATCAAATTTGAGGCGTTTGATCCATGCCTCGCTCTGAACTGTAACATTTATTCTTATATTTTTATCTGTCTTATTCTATTTTAGTTTATGTTCTATTCTCTTTCTATTTTTAACTGTACTCGAATGTCCGTTTATAATGTGTTTCTTCCTCCGTCCAACACACTTCTTTTTTCTTCTTTCAGCGTGATGGGATATATTGCCTGGTTAGTGACCATCGGTTGTACACTACTTTTCATGATGCATTGTGGGATACTATAAGCCCACTATATAGGGTGTAATAATTCTCACTATACATTTGGAAAGCACTACAAAATGGCAAACTCGCTATATGGTCCACTATAGAGTGACTAGTGAGGGATTTCGGATACAGGGAAAGTTTTCGACAATGTCTCTGTGGCAGCGGGGGCGTGGTCGAGCAATGGCTGTGAACGGTGAGGAGTCACGTGAACCAGCAGGTTACGTGATGAGTGAGACCTGTGATTACTGGCTGTCGATTAACGTGTGTCTTACGTCTTTCAGTGGCTAGTAATCAGGGAGCCGTGCTATCGAGCGCCATGTTTGCGAAGTAAATCACACCTGGAACACATACAGTGGTGCTTGAAAGTTTGTGAACCCTTTAGAATTTTCTTTATTTCTGCATAAATAGGACCTAAAACATAATCAGATTTTCACACAAGTCCTTAAAGTAGATAAAGAGAACCCAGTTAAACAAATGAGATAAAAATATTATACTTGGTCATTTACAGTATTTATTGAGGAAAATGATCCAATATCTGTGAGTGACAAAAGCATGTGAACCTCTAGGATTAGCAGTTAATTTGAAGGTGAAATTAGAGTCAGGTGTTTTCAATCAATGGGATGACAATCAGGTGTGAGTGGGCACCCTGTTTTATTTAAAGAACAGGGATCTATCAAAGTCTGATCTTCACAACACATGTTTGTGGAAGTGTATCATGGCACGAACAAAGGAGATTTCTGAGGACCTCAGAAAAAGCATTGTTGATGCTCATCAGGCTGGAAAAAACCCATCTCTAAAGAGTTTGGATTCCACCAATCCGCAGTCAGACAGATTGTGTACAAATGGAGGAAATTCAAGACCATTGTTACCCTCCCCAGGAGTGGTCGACCAACAAAGGTCACTCCAAGAGCAAGGCGTGTAATAGTTGGCGAGGTCACAAAGGACCCCAGGGTAACTTCTAAGCAACCGAAGGCCTCTCTCACATTGGCTAATGTTAATGTTCATGAGTCCACCATCAGGAGAACACTGAACAACAATGGTGTGCATGGCAGGGTTGCAAGGCGAAAGCCACTGCTCTCCAAAAAAAAAGAAACCTTTATTTGTCACATGTACACTTCAAGCACAGTGAAATTCATCCTCTGCATTTGACCCATCTGAAGCAGTGAACACACACACACACACACTCAGAGCAGTGGGCAGCCACACCAGAGCGCCTGGGGAGCAGTCAGGGATCAGGTACCTTGCTCAAGGGCACCTCAGCCCAAGGCCACCCCACGTCAACCTAACTGCATGTCTTTGGATTGTGGGGGAAACCGGAGCACCCAGAGGAAACCCACGCAGACACAGGGAGAACATGCAAACTCCACACAGAAAGGCCCTCGCCGGCCGCTGGGTTCGAACCCGGAACCTTCTTGCTGTGAGGCAACCGTGCTAACCACTATACCACCGTGTCGCCCCACATTGCTGCTCGTCTGCAGTTTGCTAAAGATCACATGGACAAGCCAGAAGGCTATTGGAAAAATGTTTTGTGGATGGATGAGAACAAAATAGAACTTTTTGGTTTAAATGAGAAGCATTATGTTATGTTTGGAGAAAGGAAAACACTGCATTCCAGCAAAAGAACCTTATCCCATCTGTGAAACATGGTGGTGGTAGTATCATGGTTTGGGCCTGTTTTGCTGCATCTGGGCCAGGATGGCTTGCAATCATTGATGAATCAATGAATTCTGAATTATACCAGCGAATTCTAAAGGAAAACGTCAGGACATCTGTCCATGAACTGAATCTCAAGAGAAAGTGGGTCATGCAGCAAAACAATGACCCTGAGCACACAAGTTGTTCTACCAAAGAATGGTTAAAGAATAAAGTTAATGTTTTGGAATGGCCAAGTCAAAGTCCTAACCTTAATCCAATCGAAATGTTGTGGAAGGACCTGAAGCGAGCAGTTCATGTGAGGAAACCCACCAACATCCCAGAGTTGAAGCTGTTCTGTACGGAGGAATGAGCTAAAATTCTTCCAAGCCGGTGTGCAGGACTGATCAACGGTTACTGGAAACGTTTAGTTGCAGTTATTGTTGCACAAAGGGGTCACACCAGATACTGAAAGCAAAGGTTCACATACTTTTGCCATTCACAGATATGTGATATTGGATCATTTTCCTCAGTAAATAAATGACCAAGTATAATATTTTTTGTCTCATTTGTTTAACTGGGTTCTCTTTATCTACTTTTAGGACTTGTGTGAAAATCTGATGATGTTTTAGGTCATATTTATGCAGAAATATAGAAAATTCTAAAGGGTTCACAAACTTTCAAGCACCACTGTATCTCCCAGCTCCTCATTGTCTGAACCTGAAAGTGTTACAGTCTCCCCCTTTCACAGATCATGATCTAAATAAAATTGTAGTCTAGTACACTAGTCTATTCTAGTAAAATATGAAAACTGGATATCATTCGTGAGAAAACGCAAGAAGCTCCATAATACATACCTGTGATATAGATGCCTATTTTAATCTAAAATTACGCCCTATACCCCAGCCCCATACCCCTAGCTTGAAAGGAACTGCTCTATTAATGCTTCTGTGCTTCACTCCAAAGTGAAATTGAGTGAAGTTTTGAATACTCCTTTGGCAGTGTGAGGAAACGTGAACGTTATGAGCAGAAAACAGGTGGTAGCACTTGTATTTTTTGGAACGGTTTTACTCTTTCACAACAGCCATAAAACAAGAGCTCTGTGACATTTCAGCATTTTCTGAAATCCACAGGACTTTGGCAGGCCTCTCACATGGAGTAAAAAGCTGCTGCTGGAAATGAGGCATGCTTAATTTGTAATCCTTGGAAATGGAAACACTCAATGAATGAAAAATATAGCTCCAGAATAAGTTCAAGCTTAACGTACCATTTACTCTGGCCTGATTAGGAGGGAAGTGAGATGCCTTTATGAGATTTTCTACACTATATGGCCAAAGGTTTGTGGACACCTGCCATTAAACTCATGCTTTTTCAACATTCCATTCCAGATTTAGTACCCCTTTGCTATTATACAAAGTCCCACTCTTCACAGTGATTACCATTACAGAGTACAGTATATATGGCCAAAAAGTATGTGGAAATCTGACCATCACAACCAACGAGGGAATGAATCTTCAAATGTTCAATCTCGTTCCAGATTTATTCCCTGTTATAATAAGCTCCACTCTTTTTGGAAAGCTTTCCACTAGATTTTGAAGCATGGCTGTGGGGGTTTGCCCATTTAGCCACAAGAGCATTAGTAAGGTCAGGCACCGATGTTGGGTGAGGAGGCCTGGCATGCAGTCAGCATTCCAATTCATCCCAAACGTGTTCAATAATGCTGAGGTCAGGGCCCTGTATAGGACAAGTTTTTCCACTGCAACTTCTAACCTTAGCAATCCATGTCTTCATGGAGCTCACTTTGTGCACATTTTGATACTCGAACAGGTTTGGGCCTCTTAGTTTCAGTGAAGTGAAAGTCCTGTACAAAGGCATTCGGGACAAATGCATACTTTCAACTTTGTGCCAAACAAAGGCCCATGTATAGGTATGATTGTTAGGTGTCCACATAAACAGCTATTTTGTTGCTGTGCTTATAGAAAAAGGAACTGCATATTTATACAGTAGATTGTAGAAGTAATTCAGAATGCTTTTCAGTATTTAAAAAAAAAAAGTTTTATTGAGGTATACAAGCCAACAATATAAATGTTGTGACCAGTAATTTTATTTAACATGCTTAGTGGCCACTTAAAGGTAGACTGCCTTTCAGCTTTTTCAAGTGTAGGTCATAAAAAGAATTTTCCCTGACACCCAATTATTTCTGTTTAGTGGACCAAAAGCTATTGAATTAGAAATCACAGACTTCCAAAATTTTATCGGGTGCTTTTTCTAATGGAACAATTAATGAATTTAGAGCCACGTGGCCTTAAATTCTCTGCTATTTTTTCCTGCTTCACCATGACGCAATACAAGATACTATGTCATGCATCACATGGTGGGCTTTCCCCATTCACACAAGGCATTGTGGGATACAAATTTGAAAAAGGAGAGAAAAATGGAGGACGTGAGTGTGCAAATGAAACGTGAAAGACCGACTACAGTAACAGAAAGCCAGAAGAAAAGACGTTATGTTGCGAAGGAAAGGAAACACAGGACCAAACTAATAAATATCGGCGGTCAGCAAGTACCTCTGTGTGATCAGCTGTTCGTTTAGCTACAGAATGACATAACTGTCAGCGCACGGTCAAAGGTAAATCTGTGCATGCGCACACAGACTTCCTCTGTCTGCTTGATTACACGAAGTAAGTGATTTCATGCACGTTATTTGCTTTAATCCCCTCAAATTAAATAACTTCCCAGCCACATAATGGCCTGATATTTTGTGAGATATTACAGAAATAAACATACATCACAATGACCACATTTCAGAGGGAACTAAACTTCACCGATTTTATGAAATCGAAAGGCCGTCTAGCTTTAAATAGTCCAAAAGGCTTATTCTTGTGCAAGACTTAAACTATAAGTGATGTAAAAAACTAGAAATTATAAATAAAGCAGCTTTACACTTACCATCCAAACAATTCTATTGTCCAAGTATCTTAATTATGAATTATAATATTAAGAATGTTTTTATTCATAACTTACCTGGCGAGGCTGTCCCCCATGTCCCAGCATTTCAGTGTAGTACTCCACATTTTCAGTCATGAACTCATCTCCTTCATGGAACAGCAGGTAACTCAGAGCACAGAACACAGCCTGCATCAGATTGTTCACTAGAGAGACAGAGAGAGAGAGAGAAGCCAAGATTTAACACACACACACACACACACACACACACACACACAGTCTGTTAACAATCTAGCATCTAGACGGTTGCACCAACTGACTTCAAATTTCCAGGGCAGGTGGGCAATGGTCCATAGATTATCTGATTAAATTTTGGGGGAAATCGGGTCAAAGTGAAGGTCAAGGTCACAGGAAAGGTCAACCTTTTGGTCAAAATAACATTTTCCATTAAAACGGTTGCCGATAGACAGATGTTTACTATTATGAGCATATAGGAATTCCCATATGGCCTTTCATCTGACACCATGCTCTTTGACCTTGAAAGGTCAAACTGAAGGTCATGGGTTTTCAAAGGGCTATAACTTTAAAATGGTTCATGATAGCCAGATGTTTACCATTATCAACATATAGAGAGCGTGCACGTGACGTCACGAGGTCACGTGATATTTGTTTATCCGCCATTTTGGACGGCAAGGTCGTGCATAGAACTTAGACGAACCCGTTCTAATTATCAAGTGTGTGGGAGTAGATCTTTCGAGAATGGTTATATCTTGTTCAGCATTTGGTTGTACCAATAGACAGGGCCAAAAGGAGGGCCTGTCATTTTATAGATTCCCCACAGACGAGGAGAGACGTGCAAAATGGGTGTCCGCTGTGCGAAGAGAAAACTGGTACCCCAGTTCTACCAGCCGAATTTGTAGTGAACACTTCATATCAGGTAGGTGTAATCTTCTAATTCAATACTCCTAGTACATCTGTTAAATTGATTTTCGGATTGAATGATAACTGCATACTTAGAAACTAGACAGTCTCTAATGTTTAAAATGGCTATGCCGAGCCCTACTACCCTGGCCTAGTCTATGACAATGTTTTATCTTTTTGGCTCATATATGCCTTTGAAAGGCCAATCCATAGTAGGGATGGCGAAAACTAAAAAAAATCTTGACCGACCACCGAGCCTCATTAGCTGGTTAAAGTCGGTTAACCTATGAGTTTAAACAGGGATGCAAACGGCGGATGCGACTTTTTCACGGCTGAATCGTGCAGATCCGATTTTTTTTTTAGGGGGGGCGTTGGAGTGTCTGAATAATTTCATCAAAGTAAATTATGTATTAAAATTACTAAATGAGCAAATGCTGTTACAGTCCATGAAACATAGGAAGTATTAGTATGAGAAGAAGGCAGTTGGTTAGAAAGCTGCGCACATTTGCGCAGCTTCCGCGCAGGCGTGTGCGGCTTTCTGATTTACTGTTTTTCAGACAAAAACATACATATTCACAACCCTGTCATTATCTGGAACTGAGTTTAGATTACGAACATTCTTAAGATAAAACGTCCTGCATAGTATCTTTATGATAAACGTCTTAATGCCACTTACCCGTGAGGTTATCAAGTAGACATTCTTCTTCGGAACCTTCCAGAGGTATAGTTGGGATACCCATCCCGCAACAAAATATTTATAAGCTTCCAGGCTCTTGTAAGCTTTGAGGGCTTTGCCAGTGTAACACGATTCACGATTAACGAGAAAATTGTAAATGTCGTGATAGGCCAGATCGGGCAAAATCGCTGGCACCGCAACTCTGAATTTCCCTGAACAAGGATTGCGGTAAGTTGTACGGATCTGGAATCCCCAACCTGGAACACTTTTCCACGTAACGCTGCCTCACGTTACCTTCAAGATGCTGAACAAACTTAGACAAGTAATCGTGCGATGTAGATGGGGTATTTTCCGAATTTTCTTGGGGATTACTCCCTGGATCCATTACGCTCGCGCAAGGTAAACTATCCTGATGCCGTCCAATGTGGCGGAGTGGGCGGAGTACACACGTGCGGGTCACGTGACTGCACATCCTCTATAAGAAGTCCCATATGGGCTTTTAGTTGCCGCCATGACCTTTGACCTTGAATGAATTTGAAATGTCAAACTCAAGGTCATGGATTTTCATAGGACTTCCTATAACCTGACAGCTGATGATTGAGAAATATTACCATTATCAACATATAGATATAAAATAAATGCTGCCAGACGAGGTTTGTTTTGCCTGGCAACACTTGCTCTTTCTTGTTTTCCAGATTGCTAATTTGGCTGTGCTAATCTAATAGATTAGCGCATTAAACCTTTTTTTTACCCCTCCCCAAAGTGCAAACCTGTATTTCACACCTTCAATAAGGGTTCTATTAGAAAACACTTCGCCAAATAATAAAAGCATTTATTTAAAAAAAAAAAAAAAAAACGGAACAAGCTGTCACACTGTAAAAACAAAATATTCTATGGTTTCCAACAAGCCACAAAACATAGATTGTCCTGCAACTGCTGGATTTAGGTGTGCCACATGTGTTAGCTATTTCCCTGTGAATTATCCTCCGCTGTAGATCAATCGTTTACTTCTCTAAAGGAGGCTTATACAGGGATCCCCACCTGTCCCTCAAAGGGAGGTCTGGTCAAAACAGTTCCAACCATATCGACAGGCAAAAACATTTCAAAGAGACATAGCATGTTCCTTTCACACAGCTCTTATACAGCACACTCAGAAATGGAAATCTCCCCAATTCATGCACATGAAGATGCATGACTGTCAGAGGCCTGTCCACTTCCTGTTTCTCACACAATGCAGAAAAACTTTTATGACCGGAGGTTCTACTCGCACTGCCCATCTTTGCACACATTCCCCTTTATCAGTTTTCTGTAAGTTCAATTCTCTGTTGCCTCACTAAAGGCTTCAGCAGTTTTCCATCCACTGATGTTCACCGTCGTAGCCGTGTTTTGTGAATCGTTTCCTTTGGAGACATGTTTGTAAATGTGTATTGAGAAGACAGCATCCTTGTTTGGATTAGTAGGATACGGAGCAGTGGTTCTTCCATTACCCACTCTCCAGGGGATTCCACAGATTTTTGCACTGTGAAATCTGGTTTCCATGTCTCAAGCATTGATTGATAAAAGAGACTAAGGCTGTATAAATCAACGTGTTTCAGTGTGATTAAAAACAGATGATTCTGTCCTCTGTAACTAGGACTCTGTATACTCGGCGTTTACAGTTCATGGTAGATCTCTTATGTGCAACAGCATTTTTTTAGCTGCCTGTAACCTTAAACCATTCCCTCTTGCGGTTCTAAAACTATCAGTTTGTGCAACAGTGTTGAGGCAGCCAGGTTGCACATCACCAGCTTTCAGCTTCAAGCCTTTTCTTGTCCCTAAATGTAACATTTTTAATAATAATAAATAATTTTAGTAAAAGGTCCACAACAGTCCAGTAAACAAAATCTCGGAAAGATACACACCTTGATGATGGTTGCATCATGATGATGACATAGTAATTTGCCTGATATCTGAAAGATATTTGATTTACATCAAATTGGTGAATCTCTTGATAGCTTGTAGGACTCATTTGTAACAAAGTTTAAAAAATAAAATTTAACAATAAGAAGAAATTAGCAATTGAAAATGCATACAAATGTAGTGAAAGTAATTAATATATAATTGGTTAATGAGTGGAATGCAGGTTAATGACAAACAAACAGAAGCAGTGTTTCCATTAACCTGCTTCATGTGCAATTTGACATTGCAAACTAAAAAAAAATAAATAAATAATGAAAAACAAATTTCGAAAAACTCTACAATATCATAAAGTTGATGCTCACATGAGGTGGATTATCCTATGACTCAATAAAGCAATATTATGCAAACTTGAAAAGGAAAGATTTTTTGCATTTAAGTCAAAAGACATGAAGAGCAAATGGAAACGCTCCTTTTCTGAAAAAGAACACTTTGTAAGAGCTATTGTGAGAGGAGAAACTATCACGAAAGGAGAAAACCCAGCTTTAAAATGCTGATGACACGTTTTTGGCATCTTTGGCGATGTTTTATAACATAAATCAGGGGGCAGAGCCTTTTCTTACAAAGCCCCACTGTTATGGAACAGCCTTCCAAGTAATGTTCGGGAATCAGACACAGTCTCAGCATTTAAGTCTAGGCTGAAAACATATCTGTTTAGTCAAGCCTTTTGTTAATGGTGTTTATGAGGTAAAGGAGTAGATCTGGAGGGTCCTCAGACAGAGTGTTTTGGTAAACTGGGATGTATGGATGCTGTCAGTCCCCACTCGCTTGCTCACTCGAGTTTGTTGACTGTGTAGTGGCTGCTGCTTTATGTCCCGGGGCTCCCTCATGCCTGTTTTACCTTCTGGCTCTCCCCTTTTAGTTATGCTGTCATAGTTAGTTGCCGGAGTCCCTGCTTGTACTCGGTGCAATATGTATACTGTTCCTACTTATTCAGGTGACATTGGGCATACCTAACAACCTGTGTTTTCTTTCCCTCCCCCCCACCCCAAATCTGTCCCTCTGAGTTACATAGAGTCAACAGGAAATCTTTTGGTGGAGACGGTGGGGACCTCGACTGGCTATCGTAGCCTGCAGGGAATCGGCCGTCAGACATTCTGTCGCATGTCCCAGACCCGGTGAAATGTAACTGAATTGTCTTGGCCAGCCCTAAGGGTCCCATCTGCATCTCATCATTGCTGAGGAGTGTGCTCCCATCACCCAATCAAGCATCCAGCCAGAGCAGGTCATGATATATTTTTTACCATATTAACATGCCATTGTGTGTTATGCCTGATATAAAGACTCTCGTCTCTGCGAGCCTACCACACAGATTTAATACTTGTCATTTTTAGGGCATACCTAACAACGTGTTTTCTTTCTCTCTCTCTCTCCCCCCCCCATCTGTCCCTCTGAGTTACATGTTGATCCTGGGATTGAGATGCTGGCCTCTTCTGCCCCTCAGACCTGCTTGGTCCATCCTGGTGCCCTGTGTCTGGTCGGAGTTTTATCGCCCCACTCCTGTGAAGGACGGCCCCATGAGGACAGTTGAGGGTTATACCTGTTAAAACTGTTAATATTATAGTCAGGCTGTCTGTTGTTGCCCAAATGAGGATGGGTTCCCTTTTGAGTCTGGTTCCTCTCGAGGTTTCTTCCTCATGTCGTCTGAGGGAGTTTTTCCTTGCCACCGTCGCCACAGGCTTACTCATTGGGGATAGATTAGGGATAAAATTAGCTCATGTTTTAAGTCGTTCAAATTCTGTAAAGCTGCTTTGCGACAATGTTTATTGTTAAAAGCGCTGTACAAATAAACTTGATTTGATTTTGATAAAAAGTAATTCCCGATGATCCATATATTAATTCACGAAGGTGCCTATTTTACAAGTTATGATGATAAACGCGGCTATTTGGGCAAATTTGACGGGGCTGCAGCACCCAGGAGACGAAGGAGGAGGAGGAGCTATATGACGTCAGCGAAAGAACCTTCCTCCTAACTTACCAGTTTGTTGTTGATGCGACAGGTGTTCAGTTTATCATTATTAGTATTTTTATTATACATTATTATACATTATTATATATATAGTTATTATGCCTTCGCGTTGTGTTGCCGGCTTTTGCTCCAAAACCCACAAGGATGGGGTAAGTTTATTCAAGTTTCCCAGAGATCCCGAGCTGCATGCGAAGTGGGTGAGGCAAGTCAGGCGCACTCGTGACAAGTGGGAGCCCTCACCAACATCCGTCCTGTGCTCTGAACACTTCGATTTGGATTGTTTTGACACCCTTCCCAGCTTAAAAGAATCTCTTGGGTGTTCAGTTCAGCACAAACGTGTGTTACTACCATCAGCAGTGCCTACACAGTGTTGCCAGATTGGGAGGTTTCCCGCCCAGATGGGCGGTTTCAAGTGCATTTTGGTGGGTTTTGAACTTATTTTGGGCTGGAAAACGTCAGCAGTATCTGGCAACAGATACTGCTGAAGTTTTACAGCCCAAAATATGTTCAAAATGCACTTGAAACCGCCCAACTGGGCGGGAAACCTCCCAATCTGGCAACACTGCCAGTATTCCGGAGGGGGTCTACTAGTAGCTATGCCGGATCCAAAGACAGTCCTCCTGTCAGAACATGTGTTGTGAAATGACATAAGATAAAGGTACGTAGAGCTATAGATTCTACATGATAATCATAAATGTAATCATAAAGTCGGCGTGATATCAGTCATGTATTTGCTTGTGAAAGCTTGCGGCTTTCATGTAACTGCCGCCTAGCAACGAGAGGCAAAGGGTAAAGAGGGTAGACTATCATAGATTCTATTCAGAAGAGATCAACACAATTCTAGACTCCCAGAAGAGGAAGAGCTAGCACTAGAGAGTTCACCGGCGTTTTCATGCGCCATTTCCATTGAGTAGAACAGCCAGTGAACCGCAGCGTGTTCTTCCGCTGACGTCACAACATAGCCGCGAGCCACGGACCCAGTTTTCTTGCGCTGTGCAATTAAAAGTTGGATATTTGCGTAACAACAGCTTCTTTTCACGTAATTATAACAGAAATCTAACATGTTTGCCATGTTGTATAGTTTATTTAAGAAATTGCATAGAGTCATGTTCGTGTCATCAGCCCTTTAAATCGCATATTCACAAATTGTGTTTTGTCTAAAAAAATTTAAATAAATAACTTCTGCTTTGTGCAAAACTGCAGTAGAAACGATCTGGCTAGAGATTGTAGTCAGCTGTAGCTGGGTGGGACATATACTAGTCTCTCTCAAACAATTAGAATATCGTGAAAATCTTCTTTTTTCCATAATTTAAATTAAAAAGGTAAAGTGAAATATTTCAAGCCTTTTTTTGTTTTAATTTTGATGACTATGGCTTATAGCTCATGAAAAGAAAAAAATCCAGGATCTCAAATTATTATAATATTTCCTAAGATCGATCAAAAAAGGATTTACAATACAGAAATGTCCAACTTCTGAAAAGTATGTTCATTTATACACTCAATACTTGGTTGGGGCTTCTTTACCACAAATTACTGCATCAGTGGGGCGTGGCATGGAGGTGATCAGCCTGTGGCACTGCTGAGGTGTTATTGAAGCCCAGGTTGCTTTGATATGCGGCCTTCAACTCGTCTGTATTTTTGGGTCGAGTGTTTCTCATCTTCCTCTTGACAATAGCCCATGATTCGCAGGGTTCAGGTCAGGTGAGTTGGCTGGCCAATCAAGCACAGTAATGTCATGGTCAACAAACCATTTGGTAGTAGTTTTGGCACTGTGGGCAGGTGCTAAGTCCTGCTGGAAAAGGAAATCAGCATCTCCATAAAGCTTGTCAGCAGATCCAAGCATGAAGTGCTCTACAATCTCCTGGTAGATTGCTGCATTGACTTTGGACTTGATAAAACACAGTGGGCCAGCACCAACAGAAGACATGGCATCGAAAATCATCACAGACTGTGGAAACTTCACCCTGGATTTCAAACACCTTGGATTCTGTGCCTCTCCACTCTTCCTCCAGACTCTAGGACCTTGATTTCCAAATAAAATGCAAAATTTACTTTCATCTGAAAAGAGGACTTTGGACCACCGAACAACAGTCCAGTTCTTTCTCTCTTTAGCCTAGGAGAGACATCAAATTATAATTATTACTATTTTATTCTATCCACATTCACTGGATATGAGCAATCATGCGCTCTGATTGGCTACTCTACTACTAGGATATCAGCTCATATACCGTGAGTAGAAAAAAAAAATCAAAATGGCAGAGAGAGTTGCTAAACCAACCGAAGATGAAATAAAAAAAAACTCTACCTGAAAACAAAACCCCAAAAAATACAAAAAAAAAAAACCGCAACAAAATCTGGAATAAAAAGTGTTGTTTGATGGTAAGAACTTTTTTTTTTTTAATTTTGTAAAAGCTTTTAAAAAAGCAAAAAAGACAACTTGTGATGGATGGTTATTTACTTAGATTTTTTTTCTCTCTTTGCAGTCTAATGGCTAGTTACAGGTACTTCTGACACACTGCTTTGACTAGAAATGCTTTTGGCAGCTTGCTGTTTATGTGGATACGCCGTTCACTTGTATCCGATATCCCTACATTTAACACACTGTAAACTTATTCTAGTTGCACCATAAACTATTTTCCCTTCATATATAACAAAGGAAATAAAGAGTTTGCATTGGTGAATCCAAAAATAAGCACCGGTCTTCTAAAGGAAGAATGTGTTTTAAAGACATGTTTTACACCCTGGCTAGACAGATGTGTTTTACTTGAGCTTTCCAAATTGCATTAATTCAAACTCCAAAATCACATGAGCAATGAAAGATGGGGAGATCATTATTCATATCAATGGTGAGTAATGCAGAGAGACCGCAACAAAAAATTTTCCTTAATTACAAGGCTGCTCTCTATAATCTTACTAACTTGATATTCTTCAGCAAGAAACACAACTACGGCTTTATTTATGCACAACAGACACGCTTGTCCTCAATAGCATCCACTTTGTCTCCAACAGCAAGGAGAACATTGCCAATTGATATTTCTGGCTCAGGCCCACACCTTATGCCGTGGTATAGGGACAGCATTGGAGATGTCATTTCTACCAATCTACTTAAAAAAAAAAGTTTTATCCCAAAGTACATGCTTCAAAAAACATGGTGAACAAGAGCTACTGTGAGCTACTGCTCACTTAAGTATTCCCCTGCTCTCACTTATATCAGAATGCAAACAATAGAAAGGAATAGAACTCTTATTATGAATATTGACTTCAACAAAGAATTAACCCTGAAACAAGTAAGTAAAGAGCAGTGTTCTCCCCAGATATTTCAAATAGCATCCTGGTAAACTGTCATTTTGAAATGGAATTTTGCTTCTTGAAATAGCGTCAAAATCCACCCTGTATGTTTTGTAAATACATTCAGTCGGTAAACAGGAAGTCGATGTGGGATAGACCTGAAAACGGTATAGAACCCCAAGCTGAAGGTCGGTACCAATATCAAGCAGTTGTGATTTGTAGTTGCTGAGAAAAAAGTGTTAGGAAAATTTTGTAAATCCATGTCGGTAAAGAGGAAGTTGATGTGCGACAGATGTGAAAATGGTATATACGGTACAGAACCCCAAGCTAAATGGCTATGATTTGTGACTGCTGAGAAAAGGGTGTTTCAGATGGATGGAGATACGGACAGACAGAGGTAAACCAGTATACCCCCCTCTTTCGGAACAGGGGTATAATGATAAAAATAGCACTTTCACACACCCTCTTCCTAGCATTCACTGAGAGAGAGAGTATATGAGTGAGTGAGTGATTCATTAAAAACACTTAACATGCAACAAACTGTTCAGAATTATGAGGCTGTCTGCATGGATACAGACACAGCACATATGAGTCACTGACCTGGAATTATTAAATGTGTCAGTGACTACAGCAATGCAGACATGGAGCTGAGACAGTGGACATAAGCCAAAGGCATACGTTACCCTGGAAATAAGCAAACTGCAGGTAATCATAGTGCAGCGGCAGATAGTTCTCCATTGGTGAGATTCGGCCAGGGCGTGTCGCCAACTCCCTCACACACTCATGTTTGCAGTTCAGGACTTGTGTGTAATGATCTGGAAGGAACAATTCAACCCATTAGTACTGAGCCACCAAGTTTTCTCAGAGCTGAGAGACTTTCGACATGGTACATTCCTGGCATGATATTTAGTGTTTCTGATCAAACAATTTGACTTATAATGCAAGATAATAATACATATTTTTTTTAATCTCAGATGATGAAGCCACCCCAAGTAAGAAGTTGTTGTTGTTAATAATAATAATAATAATAATAATAATAAACATATTATGCAATAAGTGCATTTTATTTATAGTAATATTATAGACACTTTGCTAATTTCACTATATAGCTCGACTCTCCTACTCAGAGATCGTCTCAGTGGGCTGAACACATAAACCAGCAGACATGTGCCACCACACAAGGCTCTGATCTGGGTTAATTAAAGAGTTAAGGAGCAGCAAAGCCATGCAGTACCACGGCTTCAACCAATTATTATATATTTTTATTATAAGTCAATCAGTGACCAAAACTTATTTTAATAAAAATAAATACAAACCCACAACAAAGGCAAATGCACTAGGAAACAAGATGTTGATCCATCTTTAGCTTTTATTTTTTTCCCCTTTTATACTGCATATTTCAATTCAAGACCAGTAGACCAGCATATTCCATATGGTCCATACTCCCAGTGTCTGCTATTTAAGGCTGGGTAGTATTATGATGATGATGATGATGATGATATGACTTCACTAATGTTCTTGTGGCTGAGTGGAGACAAATCCCCATTCAAACAGCCACATTCCAAAATCAAGTGGAAAGCCTTCCCAGAAGATTGTGGGCCAGCAAAGAGGAAAGCCATTCCATCTCAAATTGCTATGGTTTTGGAATGGAAATGTTCAACAAGCACACATGGTTGTGATGGTCAGGTGTCCACATACTTTTGGTCATATAGTCTATATCTTTCGGATTTTTTTTTAAAATTACAAACTGACTGAAAGTAGCAGTGACGTTAAAATCAAGCCCTATTGGCGTTTCAGCCATGCGTATGTACGGCATATGAGGATACGAGGCAGTAAGAAAGGAACGTCACAGCATCTTGAACCCCAGATACATCACAGTAATGCCACACATACGCCGTGTACGTCACAGGACTTTAATTTTGGACAAAATACGCCTCATTTCTTGGTGTTTGACCCACATGCCACTTACCGTACATGGCAAGATACGAGACAGTACGACAAGCATAACCTTTTAAATTGTAAAATGTTAACCAATTTTCTCCTGTTCAGTGCTAAATGTTAATAAAACAATTTTAAAAAATAAAAATAGACCCATTTTTGTACATCATCTTTTTAATGCAACAATATGGTTTAGCAAAACTATGTATCATGATACATACTGTGCATCTTAGAAATGCCTTAGAGAACCTTTAGCAACTACAGGGTAAAACAACCTTATATTAACTTTAAAATAGTATGCTCATGCATCTTTAATAAAGAATGCAAGTAGTGCTAGATCAGATAGAAGTTGAGTTCAATATAGGACATTAAAATTATTCTAAGCGGAGAGATCTTGAGTGCTGAGACAGGAGACTGTGTTTGTTTGTACCCGAGATGAGCTCAGAGATGGTGTAGCGGTAGAGTACATGATCGTCATCCTTGAAGCGCTGCGGTTCCTCACATAGTTCTCGACACTCTGTGTCTGCCTTGTAGTACTCAGTCAAAGCCTCCTCAAAGAGTGTCACGGATGCTTCATAGTTGCCGTTACCGTACAGTTGCACTGCAGCAGCAAAGGCTCTCTGAACATACAAAAAGTTTCCAATCATCAATCCATATGCAACTTTAAAAAGAAAATGACAGAAATAAAATACAGGACATACGAGTTCTCCCAAATTATAAGTTATACAGGATCTTTTGATCCCTAAGGGCACTTTCTCATCTAGAGCGGCGGCGACAATTAATTATCGACACCTTAACGATCTTTTGGCCGTTGCAAAAGTAGAAAAGACTTTCAATATGTAAATTGTGTATGAATAATTACTCAAACTTCCACTGGAAAAAAAATGAGTTGATTCCCAATTACTTAGCGTATTAGATCACATGACACTGTTCCACAATTATTGACACCTCTGTCCACAGTTATCAACACCGTTCCACAATTATCGACACCCAGATGATTATTTATATAATAATAATAATAATCTGTCAGCCCTGTGATGACCTGGCGACTTGTCCAGGGTGTACCCCGCCTTTCGCCCGTAGTCAGCTGGGATAGGCTCCAGCTCGCCTGCGACCCTGTAGAAGGATAAAGCGGCTAGAGATAATGAGATGAGATGAGATAATAATCTGTGTAAAATTTGTTTTACATCGACTTATATTTAGTACAAAATATCTTTTATATAAATATATCAATGTTGGTGTTTACGTAAATGAGGAAGTAATTCTAATGTTTGTAAACAAATGAACTGATAATGTTTAACCTGTGTCAGAAAATTTTTTTGTTCCACTTTTGACCCAATTTCTAAGTATTTTTGTAGATCACATTTTGTTCATCATTCGTTGTTGTTTGTATTAATTTCTAGTTTTGTAGTTTACCAATAAACGTCAACAGGCAATTGACATGGTAACCATGTGGAAATCCAGGTCAAAGGTAGATATTTACAACAAACTGCAAAAAAAAATTCTGAATGGAATAGAAAAATCTGAATATTTCAAGCATATAATTTTTTATATAATAGGAATTTAATTCTGGTCTAATTCTATTTACTGCAATAGGATTCCAAATACTCCAAGCATTCCATTCTGTTATGAATCAGAAAAAAAATATTAATTAATTAATTAATTAATTAATATTTGTGATCATGGTAACCATGTGGAAATCCAGGTCAAAGGCAGATATTTACAACAAACTGCAAAAAAAAATTCTGAATGGAATAGAAAAATCTGAATATTTCAAGCATATAATTTTTTATATAATAGGAATTTAATTCTGGTCTAATTCTATTTATTGCAGTAGGATTCCAAATACTCCAAGCATTCCATTCTGTTATGAATCAGACAAAAAAATATTATAAATCACAGCACTTTTTTTTTTTTAAAAGTACTTCACCTGCTTCAACAACGTTACACAAAGAGCGATACATAACAGTTGTACATGTCACTTAATTCCACAGGGTGTCGATAATGGTGGACACCGGTGAAAGTGATCGCTATTATCGACACCTCACGTGACTTCTCAAACACATGTTTAGATACAAAATGGTGACTGTCAAAAGAAAGAGTAAGACACAAAATAGGTTTCAACAAGGAGATCATGAAATATTGGTGAATTTGATAAGTAAAAACATGTCCATGGTCTTTCCACCATGCTTACCTGCAATGATAACGTCCGGGTTTTCATCAAATTGCTGATCATGCTAAAAAAAAAAATTCCATCTCGGTAATGAGCTGTGTCATCAGACAACAAGATCAAAGGGGGTGTCTTCGGGTTGATTAATTAACCATTAATAACTGTTGGAATTGAAACTCACCTTTGTAAAATTGTTTTTTATTGGTAAATCTGAAAAGTTGTCGATAATTGTAGCCGCCGCTCTATTAATCCACTGACCGATTCTGAAGATCTTAAAGTTCATGTTTTAATCCATAAAGACTTTAATCTAGATGACTGGATTATGTTCATTTTGCTCGAAATACTGAGATCAAAGGTCACTTGCCTGATGTGGACGGGCTTCTCGGTCAATGAAGTGCTTCTCTTCCACGCCATGCAGTGCCTTGTACTGCTCCAAGTTTATCTCTATGTGCTCAGGATTTGCCTGGAAATATGTGTGAGCAGCAGCTGCTGCTTTGTCCGGTTGCTTAAGCTGACAGAAAGACAAATTTGTTGCAGGTTTAGTACAGACTGGTAAATGTGACCAAATTATTTTTGGAATACATTCAGTTTTTGTGGAAAATAGCCAGGCTTTCATACATGTCAACCTATACGGAATGTCCGTATTTTATACGGATTTGATTCAATAAACGTAGTATACGGGCATATAAATAAAGTTATACGGATTCTTTAAAAAAACTTCAATATTTATTTAGAGCTATAATCAATTCCCATGATGATAAAAGAGCGTATAACATTTACAAACGTACTGTACACCACAGACAGCCAGTAAAGAGTCTTATGAAATCGCGCGTTATCTTGTGGTAGCGAGACTTCGTTCCACTTTTGATCATGTGCTCACCGCATTGCAAGAATCCCGCCAACCGTGAAGTCATAGACATATAAACATAGACGCCGCCTTCTGCGTAGAATCATACGTCATCCTCACCGCCATATTGGATGTGGCAAAGTGGAGATTCTTCAACTGTCTCTGGTATAGCGTCTAGACAGTAGCCGAGAATAAAGACGCCTCATTCATGTGCTGCGTTTAACTGTACCAACAGGTTTACCGACCAAACGAGATCACATGGGATTACCTTTCACAGGTGAGACTGGAAAAATACTTTTCATTGTATTTGGTCATTATAACGTAATTTTACGAACAGATTTTCCTGACTTTGTGGCTAATATGAAGTCTCGTGCATAATAGCTGCTCGGTGAAACCTGTCTCCAAACAACGAAGTATTTCCTTCGTAACTACGCTGATAACACTTTGTGTTTTTGTCAAACACTGGAGCTTTGTATTCATTCTGAAGGTTTATTGTTATTAATATTGAATAAAAAGTAACTGGGATATATCATTGTTAATTATCATTCAAATTTTAGGTAAATTATTTTAATTTGCATCTTATATGGATTTTATAAGGGAAATATGGATTTTGGAGGTTGGTTATACAGGTTTGATTGACCAAAGTTTGACATGTATGGGCTTTGAGAGCAAAAAAAAAAACAGTTTAATTCTGGAAAACAATGAGCTCACAGTGATCCCATTAATCGAAGAGATGTTAGATTAGCAACTTCAGTTTCAGGATTGAAAAGTGCTGACAAGTAGAAAGCTCACCAGCATGTGTGATTCATGGCATAGTGATTATTATGCAGAGATTTGGTTCGATTATTAAGCCATTTATCTTCATCAAAATGCTTACAAAAAAGAACAGAAAAAGGAATGATCTAACCATGGTGAGGAATGATAACTCTTCTTGTTTTATGTTTAGGAGTCTTAAAATGGACATGTTTCTCATCAACATGGTTTCTAATTTAGTGTGACACCTCTAAACTGTGTTGGAACATGAAAGAACATGTCCAAATAAGAAACTGGCAAACTGGGAGGTTGTTTGCTAATACCCCTCAGTCTTGATGAAACACAGACAACCTAAAAGTCTCCCCATACTTTTTGTAAACTTAACGATTTACTTTCATTTAAAGTACTCCTGAACATGTTTTGAGAGTGTTAAGATAATTGATGCAGAATTAGTAATGGTTTAACATTATTAACACCAAAGATGGCCTAGGAACGTATGTACTCTCAATAAAATGTGAATTTTGAAAATGTGCTACTGCCATCTCAAATAGTCTAATATCTAACTTGACTAAACTGTTAAAGAGTAAAATAGTTAGCTAACAAACACTCCAAATTTATTTATTAAACAGCATACAAAGCTTTCAAAAATGTACCATACCAGTCTCAGTTATTATGTTTATTGCTAATATTAGTTAAGTTAGCTGGCTACCTAGCTTAGCACACAGGTTCTCTGGCTAGACATGTTCATTTACCACCGTGACACCACATGACTGGACCATGTCTGAACCGGGCAGTGTTGCCAGATACTGCTGATGTTTTCCAGCCCAAAATATGTTCAAAACCCGCCAAAATGCACTTAAAACCGCCCAAAATGTAAAATGTGCCGTACTTGATGCCTATCTTGTCAAGTAAAAATATGCAGCTAAAGACCAGTATATTATTTGTAAATCAAACAACTTCTAAATGGCAACATGAGACCGTCAGTGCTGGAGGTGAAAAATCTGCTGTCTGGTACTCGGCTACGTATGGTTGAATCAGATTATAACTTTACAATCATCTGCTGTGTTCTGAATCCTACATGCACCAGTAGGTGACGCACACGCATAATATTATGTAGGCTATGTTAGGCTACGATGCATATCTAACATCTGCTTTGCTGAGGTTATTTTTTTAATTTGTCTTTATTTATTTATCCTGTTTGTTTTATTAATTTTATAGGCCTAGTTATTCTGCTTAATTTATTTTTGTCTACATCCATGTATTTTCTTCATCTATTATCCTGATACTGTACTATTTTTTTGTATTTTGCCCACTTTGGCATCTTGACTAGCCGTCATTCACTAACTGCACCTGTGTCGTGTGATGCCCACGATCTCTGATTGGGTCACAGAAGTGTTTAATATGAATTGGATTGGATGTAGACTAGTGGACGTAGATAGTACATAGAATGTGCTGCATCAAAGTCCTTCTAAAGGCCTCTGCATGCTCTTGCGACAAGGCTTTCGCAGATAGCTTTTCGCAGACAGTTGTAATTTATCGTTGAGCGGGGAGTAATAGGCGTGCGCGATGTTATTCACCGCCACAATGCAAGGGGGCACGAAGTCACGAAATCGCTAGGAGTAGTTGGTGGGTGCGGTTAGTGGAGTGTTTATCCTCCGGTTACTTATAATGACTAGAACTGCAGTCGTATAGATGTACGTACTTCCTCACTTCCTCGATCAACCGCTCTTCGTGCTGCTCCATCTTCGCTCGTGTTTTTAAAAATGGCGGTCGTGAAAACAAACCAAACCGGGAAAGAAGGGAAGCGGAAGTGCATGTACAGCGGATGTAGAGTGGACCAATCAGAGCCCTCTTGTCTGCGACGCTGTCTGCGAGGCTTCTGCGGTGGTCACAATTTTTGGGAGGTGCGCGCCGAGCGTCTGTGAAGGTTGGGGGGCTACGCAGACACTGTCTGCGAGGACTTGGTTGTCAGCATAAATTGGCCTTAAGGCTATATAAGTGTCTCTAGCTGCATTCTCACACAGAATGTTGGTGCGAAATATTTATAAACATCTGATAAAAACCCGCCGAACTAACGTCAAACCCGCCCAATTTTTGTCAACCAGCCCAAGCCATTTTTTGCCCGCAAAGTAGAATTCAAAACTGCCCAATCTGGCAACACTGGAACCGGGTCCGTTCTACATAAAACTGCCCAAACCTGTTTTTTTTCCCCTAAAAAGAAAGCTTACTCCTCTAATTACATTTTCAAGAAAAGAAAAATCTTGACCCAAACACCAAATATACAGTCCCCTCTTGCGCATGACGTCCCGCATCACGTGATAATTTCACCTGGGCATCAAAACAGACATCGTCTTTTGTATAAGCAAAGGCTTAATATGTCTTCAGTATGGTTCATTTTTGTGCCGTTTTTGGCTGTTCAAATTGGGAACTAGATAAAAGGCATTACCGTCTCCCTGCTATCAAGAAAAATGTTAAAGAGAAGGAAATTCTTCAAGAACAATGAAGAAATGAAACAGAAACACTTTTATTGCCAGGTATGTGGACACACACGAGGAATTAATGGTTAAAGAGAATACGACGAGAGGAGCTAAGCCTGAAAACTCCAGAGAAATTCGTGATTGTATTTAAAATGTATTTTTAAATAGCAGAAAGTCAGAAGTGAGTATGGAAACGTTTGCTTAAGAATCTCGTTTTATTTTTTTCTGCTCGCATTCGAGTTAGCTTCTTCATGAAAGTGTTTGATTTTCTTACAGGTAAAGCAGCTTCCTTATTCAACACAGAAAACCCACACTGGTTTCAAACAACTCGGATATAACTCAGTAGAAAAACCAACAAGGAGCGACATGCGTGATATATCCTGAAATAACAGAAAAGATTAAGAGCAGAAAGAGCTGGAGCTTTGTTTCTGTTATCAGAGGAACACCGTCCTGTGCAAAATGTCACCATGCAGCCGGAATGTAGTAATGAGCCTACAGTTCGAGAGTGTTTTACACACACTGAACTTTACAACAGCTACATGCATGTGAAATGGAAATAAATCAACTAAGGCAGGAAAAACCATTCCGGATAATATTGTTATTGTCCGTTACACAGTTATCAACCTGTGTGACTCAGTTGTGCCTTTTGAACAGAGAATAAATGAAGAGGGAACTGAACATTAACTGTTTATTGAAATTATTATTACAAGGGTGATTATAGTTACTGTATGACTATAGCTGCAACTGGAATGTGCTGATTGTTAGCGTTTATAATTATTGTACCATCCACTATTAGATACAGTGGGGCAAAAAAGTATTTAGTCAGCCACCAATTGTGCAAGTTCTCCCACTTAAAAAGATGAGAGAGGCCTGTAATTTTTTATCATAGGTACACTTCAACTATGAGAGACAGAATGGGGGGAAAGAATCCAGGAAATCACATTGTAGGATTTTTAATGAATTAATTGGTAAATTCCTCGGTAAAATAAGTATTTGGTCATCTACAAACAAGCAAGATTTCTGGCTCTCACAGACCTGTAACAACTTCTTTAAGAGGCTCCTCTGTCCTCCACTCGGTACTTGTATTAATGGCACCTGTTTGAACTCATTATCAGTATAAAAGACACCTGTCCACAACCTCAAACAGTCACACTCCAAACTCCACTATGGCCAAGACCAAAGAGCTGTCAAAGGACACCAGAAACAAAATTGTAGACCTGCACCAGGCTGGGAAGACTGAATCTGCAATAGATAAGCAGCTTGGTGTGAAGAAATCAACTGTGGGAGCAATTATTAGAAAATGGAAGACATAAAAGACCACTAAAAATCCCCCTCGATCTGGGGCTCCACGGAAGATCTCACCCTGTGGGGTCAAAATGATCACAAGAACGGTGAGCAAAAATCCCAGAACCACACGGGAGGACCTAGTGAATGACCTGCAGAGGGCTGGGACCAAAGTAACAAAGGTTACCATCAGTAACACACTACACCGCCAGGGACTCAAATCCTGCAGTGCCAGACGTGTCCCCCTGCTTAAGTCCAGGCCTGTCTGAAGTTTGCTAGAGAGCATTTGGATGATCCAGAAGAGGATTGGGAGAATGTCGTATGGTCAGATGAAACCAAAATAGAACTTTTTGGTAAAAACTCAACTTGTCGTGTTTGGAGGAGAAAGAATGCTGAGTTGCATCCAAAGAACACCATACCTACTGTGAAGCATGGGGGTGGAAACATCATGCTTTGGGGCTGTTTTTCTGCAAAGGGACCAGGACGACTGATCCGTGTAAAGGAAAGAATGAATGGGGCCATGTATCGTGAGATTGAGTGAAAACCTCCTTCCATCAGCAAGAGCATTGAAGATGAAACGTGGCTGGGTCTTTCAGCATGACAATGATCCCAAACACACCGCCCGGGCAACGAAGGAGTAGCTTCGTAAGAAGCATTTCAAGGTCCTGGAGTGGCCTAGCCAGTCTCCAGATCTCAACCCCATAGAAAATCTTTGGAGGGAGTTGAAAGTCCGTGTTGCCCAGCGACAGCCCCAAAACATCACTGCTCTAGAGGAGATCTGCATGGAGGAATGGGCCAAAATACCAGCAACAGTGTGTGAAAACCTTGTGAAGACTTACAGAAACCATTTGACCTCTGTCATTGCCAACAAAGGGTATATAACAAAGTATTGAGATGAACTTTTGTTATTGACAAAATACTTATTTTCCACCATAATTTGCAAATAAATTATTTAAAAATCAGACAATGTGATTTTCTGGATTTTTTTTTCTCATTTTGTCTCTCATAGTTGAGGTATACCTGTGATGAAAATTACAGGCCTCTCTCATCTTTTTAAGTGGGAGAACTTGCACAATTGGTGACTGACTAAATACTTTTTTGCCCCACTGTATTATACATACAGGCCACTTTTTCCATGGAATAAAAACATGCTCTATTCCCTTCTAGCGGGTTTATTGATGGCATGCAATATTGTTATCATATCACTTATTCTCCATGTATTACGCCACTCTCCAATGACAAAACTTTTCTGCTGCGCATGCGCGCAATCATTTCTTTGTCGGCCAGGAGAGAGAGAAGACGAAGTTTATTCAGTGCTCGGATTAAGCACAAAATAAATAAACTGAAAACTGAAACTAAAGAGGGCGGCAGGGTGGTGTAGTGGTTAGCACTGTCGCCTCACAGCAAGAAGGTCCTGAGTTCGAGCTCAGCGGCCGGTGAGGGCCTTTCTGTGTGGAGTTTGCATGTTCTCCCCATGTCTGCATGGGTTTCCTCCAGGTGCTCCAGTTTCCCCCCACAGTCCAAAGACATGCAGGCTAGGCTAATTGGTGGCTCTAAATTGACTGTAGCTGTGAATGGTTGTTTGTCTCTATGTGTCAGCCCTGCGATGACCTGGCGACTTGTCCAGAGTGTACCCCGCCTCTTGCCCATAGTCAGCTGGGATAGGCTCTAGCTTGCCCGCAACCCTGCACAGGATAAACGGCTACAGATAATGGATGGATGGATGGATGGATGGATGGATGGATGGATGGATGGATGGATGGAACTAAAGACGCGCTGAACACCCGAAAGGCTACTAAAACTTCATTATATATTCTCCATGCATATTTACAAGAGAAAAACATGCCATCGGAAAACTGGAAAAGACACACGTCGGAGATGTACAGTAAAACTTCCATGCTAGGGAGTGACTGACAGTTTGTTCACAAAAATGGATGTGAGGTTCGCGTCATTAAAAGCCAAAGGTTTAAAGAGAAAGATGTGCTGAACACCCGAAAGGCTACCAAAACATCACTGGATATTCTTCACACATCTTTACAAGAGAAAAACAGACCAACAGACATTGAAAAACTGGAAAAGGGAGCAATAGTAGAAATATAAAGTTTTACTTGGAGGTGAGGAAAAGTGATGGAGACTTTTACAAGAGGACTTCACTTGTGAACTTCACTCAGCAAAGCTCTTTTGTTTTGAACAACTGCAATGGAACAATTAACTACGACCAAAAGTAACTGTGAACTTGAACCTGGATATAGCTTGTATATAAATTGGGTTGTTGTTCAGGCTATTTGGATTTGTACCATTTTTAGTGTTAGAACTTTGACTTTGTACATACACATTAGATTGACTGAACACTGAATCAGAATCAGCATTCAATATTGGTAAGTTACCGCCCTGTTCTTAACTTTTTGTAAAATCTATAACTATTCCATCGACTGTGTATGTATAATAATATCCATCCATCCGTTATCTATAGCCACTTATCCTGTTCTACAGGGTTGCAGGCAAGCTGGAGCGTATCCCAGCTGACTATGGGCGAGAGGCAGGGTACACCCTGGACAAGTCGCCAGGTCATCGCATGTGTATAATAATAATAATAATGGCTGGGGTTTTTCGTAGTATATCAGATATATTCCATTCAGCTACTCGTCTTCGACTCGTTCAATATCATGCTAGATGAATGGAATATATCTGATAGACCATGAAAAAAGCCAGCCAATATTATTTAAATATTAAAATAAAATCTTACAATATTGTATGAAAGTCTAGAGCAATATATTTTGTTATTTTACAAATAATAACGCTAATAAAGTATCACTGTATAAATAATAGTGTAATTAGCTCTGTAACTAGATGCCCTTGGGGTTGTTGAGTCATGGAGGGTCAGGAATACCATCCAGCCCACAGTTCAGGTCAGAGTCCTTCAAGAGTAAATGCTTTGGCTTTCACAACATTCTGTTCCCAAAAGCTGATGTCCGGGAAAAATTCTTTACACAAAGAAGGTTTTTTTTTTTTTTTAAACTGTTCTTCTGTGTCAGGACTCTTCGGGAAAAAGAAAGTATATTCCAACATGTAGCTAACGCTAGGCCACAAATCTCCACCATCACTCCAGTCGTTTCGAGGAATTTTGTACAGATCAGAACTGCTAATAAACTCTAATTTCCATGTATATCTATCCTTCGCTTAGGTTAACTGGTGACTCTAAATTGACCGTAGGTGTGAATGTGAATGGTTGTCTCTGTCTATGTGTCAGCCCTGTGATGACCTGGCGACTTGTCCAGGGTGTACCCCGCCTTTCGCCCGTAGTCAGCTGGGATAGGCTCCAGCTTGCCTGCGACCCTGTAGAACAGGATAAAGCGGCTAGAGATAATCTATCCTTCGCTTCTTTCTGACTAAGATTATCCAAGTAATCCGGTAGTAGAGCTTTTTTAGCTGTAGTTTTCTTCAGACAACAGTAACAGACGCCAGACATCTTCGCTTGGCTTCAGTATATGAACAGTATATAAACAAAGTTTGTTTGTCCCCCAGGGATAAGGTAGCGACGGTTGCTCATGTAAATATGACGTCAGTGCAAGGAGTCTATTGGAACCAATAGGCCAATCGTGGCAGCAGCACAATGCAGATACAGGTCAAGAGATTTAATTGTTCACATCAAACAGAATAAGAAAAAAAATTTCTCTCTGTGAATTTGACCATGGCATGTTTACAACTAGGTTCAGCAGAAAAGCATCTTGTAACACACAACACGCTGAAACATGAGGTGGATGAGCTACAACAGCAGAAGACCACATATAATTCCACTCCTGCCAGGTAAGAACAGGAATCTGAAGCTACAGCAGGCACACGTTCACCAAAAGTGGACAGCTTCTACAAAAAGACGAAGCAACACGTTTCCAATCTTCAACTGACCAGTTTTCAAAATACTCAAGCCAGCTCAGTCTGGCACCAATAAACAAGCCACATTCAAAATCGCTAAAGTCACATTTTTTCCTCATTCTGATGTTTAATGTAAACATTTACTAAAGCTCTTGACCTGAACCTGCATGATTTTATGCATTGTGCTGCTGCCACATAATTGAATGAAGTGGCTAGTGAATGTATAATCCAAAAGCAGTTAATTTTTTTAATTTGACCATTTAAATTCAGCAGTAGTTTAAATACTGCTATACCTTTTTTCTAAAAGTTAGGCCATCCTTAAAAAAAAATCTGTTTCCTGTCCACCGGGTGAGCAAAAAAAATTTCAGTAGGGAGGGAGGGATTTTTTTTTTTAATGGATGGATAAGAAATCGCAATGCTGTGTTTGCTTTTTCTTTCAGTACTTTTTTATTACAAAAGCAGACACATTTAATAAAATGACAGTTTAATCAACTGAAACTTGTACAAAAACTTTAAGTTAGCATTTTAAATGCTGACTGCAACATTTGCAAAACTTTTACAAAGGTACTTAAAATGTCCGACACACGGACTTTTTGTAGTTCTAAATCGACCGTTAGGCCTAGTTCGGATGAAATTACACTATTAAAATGATCACTGAATGATTTGTTTTTCTGAATCTTTACTATTTTGTTGTTCGCTAGAATACCATTTTGCGATTTCACAATTAAGCAAATGTTTGAAAACTCCGGATTTCCTTCCTTCATGGTGGCTGCCATTTTTTTGTGCCGCATGGCGCATGCGCAGAGCTGATTCGACAGGGCTTTCCACAAGCACCGGCTGCCGGCCATACAGCCGACTACTTTAATGACTATTATTTTTGTAGTCCACAGGCTCTAAATATTAATTTTCGATTTTAATAAAATTAAATGTTTATCTAACGGACTGACAATGTCAAACTGAACCCCACTCATTTAAGTTGTGATTCGCGCCGTTTGTACCGATAATAACCACAAATTCCCCGCCAACTTTGTTGATCAAGGGAGAGTAACTCATCTGCGGCCCCTACATGCGGTGTGTGTGCGCGCACTCTGCAGAGGCAGTAGTGTGTCGGGGCCGTCGGAGGCGACATCGGAGGGAACAGAAGCAGAGATAACGCTTATTTTGTCTCCGGTAAACCAGTCTTCTCTCGTTCAATTACGTGCTGGCATCAAAAGACACCATTGGTTGTAAATGAAACCAAACTGAGTCGTTGGAGTGTATTTGCATACACAAATGGAGAAATGTTCGCTGAGTGTGTAATTGTGTAGCCACCACTGCAGACCGTTGTCGTTGTTAATTCATAGCATGCTCAGTTGCGTGAATGTGTCATGCACCGAAAATAAGAGATTTACAAGCCAGGAACGCCTCATGATGCAATACGCAAGAAAAGAAAGAAGATTTACTGCCATTTTACTTTGTATTTGAGTAAAGTGAATAAAATGGTCTGTGGAAAATACATTTAATCCTGGGAACTGCGTGCACAGGAGTTTATTATTAGTGATTGTCTTGGCCAGCCCTAAGGGTCCCATCTGCATCTCATCATTGCTGAGGAGTGTGCTCCCATCACCCAATCAAGCATTCAGCCAGAGCAGGTCATGATATTTTTTACCATATTAACATGCCATTGTTGTGTGTTATGCCTGATGTAAAGACTCTCGTCTCTGCGAGCCTACCACACAGATTTAATACTTGTCATTTTTAGGGCATACCTAACAACGTGTTTTCTTTCTCTCTCTCTTCCCCCCCCCAATCTGTCCCTCTGAGTTACATGTTGATCCTGAGATTGAGATGCTGGCCTCTTCTGCCCCTCGGACCTGCTTGATCCATCCTGGTGCCCTGTGTCTGGTCGGAGTTTTATCGCACCGTTCTTGTGAAGGACGGCCCCATGAGCACAGTTGAGGGTTATACCTGTTAAAACTGTTAATATTATAGTCAGGCTGTCTGTTGTTGCCCAAATGAGGATGGGTTCCCTTTTGAGTCTGGTTCCTCTCGAGGTTTCTTCCTCATGTCGTCTGAGGGAGTTTTTCCTTGCCACCGTCGCCACAGGCTTGCTCATTGGGGATAGATTAGGGATAAAATTAGCTCATGTTTTAAGTCGTTCAAATTCTGTAAAGCTGCTTTGCGACAATGTTTATTGTTAAAAGTGCTATACAAATAAACTTGATTTGATTTGATTTGATGCAGTGCTATGCATTGCAAACTATTGACTCCCATATAGGGAGCAAAGCACAGCAAACTCTTGTTCTTCCGTTTTTCATCTTCCGTACAAATTTCAATTTCAAATAACCCAATAACCTTACATCGCACACAGACAAACAATACATCAAAATGTGCGGCTTGATCGGACTTGCTATGCTATTACTTTGTTCAGCATTCTACGATTTTTTTCGCGACATAGTCGCGAAAAAAATCACACAAAATTTCCCATTCATTTTCTATGGAATTAATTGAAAAAAATTGCACATTTTCAATGTTTTTCAAACATCCGCTGCTCTGGCATGCTTTCACCTAGAGACGATTCAAACTTTAAAATGTAGACAAACTTCTCCTGTGTGGACCTGCCATTCAACTTTTTTGCTAGGTTGTACACTTTTTGATCAGTCACAGATCAAACACCATGATCAATTCTGGAGAAATTCAGTCTTTATAATGGGTGTCTATGGCGTTACACACCAGTGGGACTCAGGAGTTTAGAGTGTAGGCCGCTTGAAAAAAAAAGCTCTAACTTTCTCATTTAAACTGTGTTTTCAGCCACAATTTTCACTCTACACACAATTTTCTCAAAAGTTGTAGTCACACTTGTCTTGATTCACACAATCTGTCTACCTGAGTGATAGGATTTACAGTTTTTGAATGAGAAGCCTGAAAGTAAGGAGAGGACAGCCACTCTGCCCCATAGACTCCCATTATAAACGTGGGAGCGCTTTGACTGCAAAATCAGAAAAGTCACTTGTTTTTAACTCGCTCTATTGTCCACATTTTTTACACTAGGGACAAAAAAATTACATCAGTGTGTTCATGGGAGCCTTGTAGCGCTCAATGTGCAATAGTTTTGTGAATATCTCCTTTCGTTTCTGTGTAAATCAGCGTTGTTCGAAGAGAGGGAACTCTGAGAAAAAGCGCTCTTTGCTTGTCATATTGTGTCTCTTCCCTGTACCTGAGCACCGTTACCAAGGCAACGAGCTCCACTCAGGGAGCAGAGAGGGGAGGGGCTGCTCTCTCTCTCAAACACACACTCCCCCCCCCCCCCCGGTGGCTACTTATTTATCATGGCTGGCTAGTATGAGCCTTAGTGGAAAGCCCTGGGAATGCGTAAATGTCAAGTTCGATTTTAGATTTGCGAACTCGAAAAAAATGTCGGAAAACCGGCGTAAAAAAAAAAAATTCACCCGCACAAACGGCACTCACCCGGCCGGTGGACCGGAAACAGAACATTTTTTAATAATGGCCTTAGAGTTTGCCAGGTTATGACCAGGTTGCTGTCAGAAGAGATTTCAAGATTCAACAAGGGCCCAAAATAACCATCTGTATTCCACAGAAAGTGATTGTGCTGCAGAAGAACTGCACATCATAAACAAGCCCACACTGATGAGCCCTCAACAAGCACAAACACATTCAACAATGCAGATTAACCCAGAACACAATCTCAAAAACAACTGGACCATTTGCGGAGGAATCGTAATCTCCAGCCTAATCCCTCTCATCTTTCATGACAAAATCAAGTGCTGTTTTAGTGTTCGGGAAAACAGTCGAGTTCCTGTGAAATGTTAAACTGTAACCCTGAGTTGAGTGCATTCTTGTGCAATTTTTGCCGGTCACAGAAACAGACCACTGGGCTGAAAACAAGGACAGAGGGCATGGTCAGTATTTCTGCCAAATGTGGACATGGAGATATTTCTCATAAACCATGCTGACTTTTAATTATCAAAGCCTAAAACTGGAACTGGGTGCCCATTCCAAAAGGTTTTGAGTATGGTACTTTCCTGCATTAAGCAAGCAATAGTGCCCTATAAAAACAAATATTACTCAATGCATGAAACACCCATACTTCCGTTACGGTTCAAAATCAAAATTCAAGCAAGGGATTTTGCATTGTGTAGAACAAGTCAATACAAAGATAATATAAGTAAAGTATGATGAAGAAATTCTTATTTAATACTTTTTACCAAAGGCCAAAAAACTGGAATTTCCATCTGTTTTGGGGAGCCCACGTTCAGCATCGATTTTTTTTTGGTGATGTCACACTCCACAATCGTGGTTAATAGCTCATATGAAAATAAATATGCAGTGCATTAAGAACTTGCAGTTTTTCATTTCTTATTTATTTACATAACCTAGTCTACCACCCCATTTCCAAAAAAGTTGGGACACTATTTTTATTTACAGTTTACACAACGTGCTTTGCAAAATCATGGAAACCCTATATTTCATTGAAAATAGTACAAAGACAACATATCAAATGAAACGGATACATTTTTATTGTTTTTTGAAAAAAAAATTCTCATTTTTAATTTAGTGCCAGCAACACATTTCAGAACAGTTGGGACAGGAGCATGTTCACCACCGTGTTGCATCACCTTTGACAACACCCTGTAAATGTTTGGGAACTGAGGAGACCAATTGCTGTAGTTTTGAAAGAGAAATGTTGTCCCGTTCTTGCCCAATACAGAAATTTCAGCTACTCAGCAGTTCAGGGTCTCCTTTGTCATATGTGCCAAATATTTTCAGCTGGAGACAGGTTTGGACTGCCAGCAGGCCAGTTTAGCACCCGGACTCTTTTACTACAGAGCCATGCAGTTGTAATATGTGCAGAATGCAGTTTGGCATCATCTTACTGAAATAAGCAAGGCCTTCCCTGAAAAAGATGTCGTCTGGATAGCAGAACCTGTTGCTCCAAAACCTGTACGTGCATACGTATGTACACACTAATATTTTATATATATATATATATATATATATATATATATATATATATATACACACACACACACACACACACACACATATATATATATATATATATATATATATATATATACACACACACACATATATATATATATATATATATATATGTGTGTGTGTGTGTGTGTGTGTGTGTGTATGTATATATATATATATATATATATATATATATATATATATATATATATATGTGTGTGTATATGTGTGTGTATATATATATATATATATATATATATATATACACACACACACACACACACACATATATATATATATATATAAAAAAAATCTCCTTCTCACCCCCGGCGGGGTGGTATCCATGTCATCCTCAAGCTCGGGTCCTCTACCAGAGGCCTGGGAGTTTGAGGGTTCTGCGCAGTATCTTCGATGTTCCTAGGACTGCGCTCTTCTGGACTGAGGCTTCAGATGTTGTTCCTGGGATTTGCTGGAGCCACTCTCCCAGTTTGGGGGTTACTGCCCCAAGTGCCCCCACTACCACGGGGACCACGCAACCCTTGACCTTCCACATCCGTTCCAGCTGCTCTTTCAACCCTTGATACTTCTCAAGTTTCTCATGTTCCTTCTTCCTGATGTTGGCGTCAGCTGGGATCGCCACATCTATCACCACCACCCTCTTCTGCTCTTTGTCCACCACCACTATGTCCGGTTGGTTAGCCAGGATCTGTTTGTCCGTCTGGAAGCTGAAGTCCCACAGAATCTTGGCCCTGTTGTTCTCAGCCACCTTCTGTGGTATGGCCCATTGGGACTTGGGTATTTCTATTCCATACTGGTTGCAGATGTTCCTGTATACTATCCCAGCCACTTGGTTGTGCCTCTCCATGTACGCTGATCCAGCTAGCATCTTACACCCTGCTACTATGTGCTGGACTGTTTCAGGGGCTTCTTTGCACAGTCTGCATCTTGGGTCTGATCTACTCTGGTAGATCCTGGCCTCTATGGCTCTTGTGCTTATGGCCTGTTCTTGTGCTGCCATGATTAGTGCCTCTGTGCTGTCTGTCAGTCCTGCATTATCCAGCCACTGGTAGGATTTCTTGATATCAGCCACTTCCTCTATCTGACGGTGGTACATGCCATGTAGGGGTTTGTCTCTCCAGGTTGTCTGTTCCTCCTCCTCCTCTGCACTCTCATCAGGGTTCTGCTGCCTGAGACATTCACTTAGCAGTTCATCCTTTGGGGCCATCTTTCTGATGTATTCTCGGATTTTCGATGTTTCATCCTGGACCGTGGTCTTGACGCTCACTAGCCCTCGGCCTCCCTCTTTCCGCTTAGTGTATAGTCTCAGGGTGCTGGACTTGGGGTGGAACCCTCCATGCATGGTGAGGAGCTTTCTAGTCTTGATATCTGTGGCTTCTATCTCCTCCTTTGGCCAGTTTATGATACCAGCGGGGTATCTGATGACTGGTAGTGCGTACATGTTGATGGCTCGGACCTTGTTTTTACCATTCAGCTGACTTTTCAGGACCTGCCTTACTCTCTGGAGGTATTTGGCTGTGGTTGACTTCCTTGTGGCCTCTTCATGGTTTCCATTAGCCTGTGGGATGCCAAGGTACTTGTAGCTGTCTTGGATATCACCTATGTTGCCCTCTGGTAGGTCAATCCCTTCAGTCCGGATCATCTTGCCTCTCTTTGAGACCATCCGGCCACACTTGTCCAATCCGAATGACATCCCTATGTCATCGCTGTAGATCCGGGTGGTGTG